>NC_080393.1:40067692-40346006 GCF_028751815.1 Salvia miltiorrhiza | reverse complement strand
CTCTCTCTCCTCTCTCCTCTCTCTCTCTCTCTCTTCTCCTCCCTCTCTCTCTCTCACTCCTCTCTCTCTCTCCTCTCTCTCTCACACACACACACACACACACACACACACACATAAACTAGTTCACAAAAAATGGAAGCACTCTTCTCCAAATTCACGTTTCTCTTCGACCAAGCCCTTTACGATAGGAGCTTCAATCCATCGACGATTCCGTGATGCCGAGCGTCGACGACTGCGTCGAGGAGGCCGAGGACTACCTTGATTCTGTGATGGAGAGCGCTATGGAGGAGTTCCGCTTCTTCGAGGAGGAGGAGATAAACCACACCTGCAAGGCAGAGCACGACAGTCTCGTCGGCGTCGCTGACGCCACCCGCAAGATGGGGAAGACGTTGGAGAAGACATCCACCTTCGCCCCCAACAAGTACATCGACACTGCCTTCAGTTTTGCAACGGCATCTATGAGATTTGCCGTCAGAGCCATCACATCCGCCTCTAACAAGGTTCATCCTTCCTCTCGGCCGCTGTGAGATCTACGTCCCATGGGCCGTATCCGTCGTGCAACAATTGGCCAGGAAGAGAGAGAGAGAGAGAGAGAGAGAGAGAGAGAGAGAGAGAGAGATGAGATTTTATGTAGGAAACTTTTTTAATTTTAATCTTAAGGGCAGTTTAGTCATTTAACACAAAAACTGGCTATTATTAAAAAAAATTATTTGTGTGGGTAAATTTTAAATTTACTATAATAAATATGGTAGTTTGATATATTAACTCAAATAAAAATATGTATTAATTTCTTTTGGATTTGGTTGGAAGAGCCCATACAAATATGTTTTAATTGTAAATAAAAAATTATTAGCAATTCTCTTAATGTAACGATCTGACTCCAAATATGACGGCTATCCCAATAAATCAACACGAGTCTTTTTTAGAGTGTTTTGTTCACATTCGCACGTTCCCTCAAAAACTTTTTCTTTGTTTGTGTTTTGCGTACCAATAATCACTCCTTACTTTTACCCCGAACTCACACGTCCATCAGCTTCTGCTTGGTTCATCCTCGAACCACATCGTATTGTGCCCCGAACTATATCGTATTGCAAGAGGTTCGGCTCTGACACCACCTATAACAGCCAAGCACAACTTTGGAGTTTTTTTTTTCTAAGCATTAAGAGGAATCACTCTTTATCTGTGCTTTGTGTGTCGGTGATCACTTCTTACTTTTGCCAAAGGGTCACATGTCCATCAACTTCCGCTTGGTTCATCCCCGAACCATACCTTATTGTGAGAGGTTTAGCTCGGATACCACCTATAATGACCCGGCTCCAAACATGACGGTTGTCTCCATAGACCAACACGAATCTTTTCTAACGTGTTTTGTCCTCATTCACACGCTCCTTGAGAAACTTTCTAGGGAGTCACCCATCATGGAATTGCTTAAAGCTAAACACGTTTAACCTTAGAGTATTTTCTACGTAGTCACTAGAAACACGTTTAACCTTAGGGTCTAAGTTTTCCCTTGACACCAAACCTAGTTATTCCCTTGGAGGGAGATATCTTTAGAAAGACCTTGTCTCCTATTTCGAAATGTAACTCGGTTCGGCGTGCATCAGCTTAAGATTTCTATCTATCTTGTGCTCCATTTATTTATCCTCTGATTTGGCGGACTATCTCAATCATCTCACTGACCGTGTCCGTTCCTAAAACTTTTCTCTCACTCACTTCATCCCAGTAAAGTGGTGATCTGCATTTTCTTCCATACAGTGCCTCATAAAGTGTCATATCAATGGTTGCTTGATAACTATTATTGTAAGCAAACTCGATCAATGGCAGCATTGATTCCCAACTTCCGCCTCTGTCTAATACCATTGTTCTTAACATGTCTTCGAGGGTCTGAATTGTTCTTTCAGATTGCCCATCTGTCTGTGGGTGGAAGGCGGTGCTGAAATTTAGCCTCGTGCCTAACTCCTTCTACAAGCTCATCCAAAATCTAGATGTGAACTTCGAGTCTCGGTCTGAAGTGATCGACACGGGCACGCCGTGTAGGCGTACAATCTCCCGAACATACAACTGAGCTAGTTTGTCTGACCCGTATGTGATCGGTATTGGTATAAAATGAGCACACTTCGTGAGTCGGTCCACTATTACCCAAATGGCAGTGTTTCCTCTTTTTGTCTTGGGCAAACTGGTCACAAAATCCATTGCAATGTGCTCCCACTTCCATTCCGGGATTTCTAATGGTTGTAGCTTTCCATATGACCTTTGGTGTAAGGCCTTCACCTGTTGACATGTTAGGCATCTCTCTACAAATGACGCTATGTCTCTCTTCATGCCTTCCCACCAAAAATGAGACCCTACTATTAATTCTTTTAATGGGCTATGTAGGACTTATTTAAAATAGACTGCATTAATGTTGATTAATTAGACTATTATTAGTTTAATTTTTTATATTAAAGAATAATTTTCATGATAATATTGTATTATTATTATGTGCATATTTTAAGTAAATTACTTATTAAGCATGAAATGAATTTGCATATGCATATTTGCTAATAAAAGCATTTATAATTTAAATTGGTTTTCATTAAATCCAATTATCAAAGAAGTTGAGTAAGGATATTGTCGGTGTCCTTAACTCAAGAATTTTAGTTTTCAATTATTTATTCATTAAATTTTGAAACCTGGCGTGATGAATCATAGAATGTAAAGCACTTCCCTATGACTTAAGATTAGATTCAGGAGACCTATTAAGAATAGATTTCTTGTAGGCTTTGTGGATCAGAAGGATTAACGTTGCTATTCCGATTCAGAGTTATGATTAAACTACAGGCTTTGCCTAACCAGGTGGACTTACTTTCCAAATGTATAAAGTATGATTGAGTTATTAAGCTCTAAATGTTTCAATGAAATGCAAACTGTTTATCCAATAAAATATTTATGTGCACTCTGTTCTGTTTAAGGTTCGCAAAGTTAATCAATTGAGGTTCTCTTATGACCTAACACGTTGTCTGAGAATCGTGTACACATGCTAGCTGACCTGGTGGGTTGATATCCATCGGGCATTGGCCAAAGGCGTTATAAGGGTGCTCAGCTGGATGTGTTCCAGAGCATGTGAAATATAAGGGCCTGCCTGGGTAGCATCTCGAGGTCAAAGTAAACTTTTCTGGGCTACGCCCTCAGTTCAAGTAAGCAGGAGTAATGGATCTGTCGGTGGCTAAAAGGTTCGGGATCACAGCGAGTAACGGAAAAAGAGTGTGACATGTGTGTTTACCTTGTTTTTGGGTGTTATTGTTGGGTTGTGTGATGCGCATTCGAGCATGCTCTGTGCATATTTGTGTCATTTTATACTTGCTCGAGTGTTGTTTGCTGTGTTTTCATGTTGGCGCAGGATTTTGGAGTTTGGGGAGTTTATCATGAAGTTTTGAGCTTAATTTGGATGAATAGGCAGTTGCCGCCGCCAGACTAGACCACCGCCTCCGGGTAGGCGGCCGCCGTCTTTTGCGGCCACCGCTGCACACACGGTGCCTGCCTAGCTACGCCGCTCGCCACTTTCATTTTACGAAAGTGGTAGTGGGCGGCCGCCTACCGTGTATTTCCGACAGTTACGGTTTTTGGGTATAAAAACTCATTTTCTAGGGTTTCCGCCTATTCTTCGACTCCAGAGCCTCTTAGGGAAATTTTTCACTATTTTCCTTGAGTTTTTTAGTATGACAACATATCTAAACATTGTATTTGATCTTGGGGATGAAGATTTATTTTGATTGATCACTCAGTAGACGTTGTTAGTCCATTGGATTGAAGACTTATCATTAGAATTTGTAAGAACTCTTGTTTTAGATTTCCATGTTATTGATTGTTGGTTGCTCTTGGTTTGATGATGAACTTGTTAGTAAATGATTGGAGATTGAATCGTTCTTTGGTTGTTTGCTGAGCTTGGTTGTTTTCTTTGCTTTCTATCATTTCATTGCCTAGTGGTTTGCACTATTAGTTTGTTCTTAATCTCGTTAAGGGTTTAGTTGATTGTGTTACTGAATTTGCTAATGTGGTTTATGTTTGTGTTTTCATTGTTTATGATTGTTGCGAATCGTTTATCGCTTTCCACCCGCGCTTGATTAGATTAATGTCATCTAGGAATTGTTCAATTTCGCTCTAGTATTTTCCATTGGTTACTTGTGTGGTTGCTTAGTTTGATGATGTCTATTGTTAATGATCTATTTTCTCGTTGGTTGTTTTACACCTAGAAGGATAGAGAGTCTTGCCCGACCCAAAACTTCCAATTAGAGTGTTTAGGTTATTTCTATTTACCGTGAGTAGCATAATTGAAGCCCTGCTTAGCCTTCCTTGAGAGATGACTTAGGTCAGCTTATCACGCTAGGATGTCTTTGTGCTATTGCAAGTCAATATAGAAGTGTTTTAGGTTGAGTCAATGTGCGCACAAATAAAATGAAATATTTTAACATGCTTAGAAGTTCATTCACTTTAAAACCTTCTAAGTTATGTCAAGTATGATTGGATAAACTGCTCTTACGAAAATATGAAATGTTTCAAAAAATATTTGCTCACTGAGTACATTAGTACTGCCCAAATACTTTCAAATATTTTTCAGGTTGACTGGCTGGTGCTGACGGGGCAGAGCTGAGTCTAGGGTTCAACTTCCTATTTAGACTTCCGTTGTGTCAATTGTTAATGTCTTGTATTTTGTTTTCCTAAACTTAAGACTTATCTCTCTATACTCCAAATGATTCTTGTTAAGCTTCAACTCATGACTTTTAGTGTTATATTAATGAACGTTGGTTATCAGAAGCATGAAATCAAACTTGTGATCCAAAGGGGCATAGTCTGACTCATTATTTTATTCAAGGTTTTTCCTTGTTTATTTGTATGAATTGATCGCACCTCGATGATAATTATTCATTCAAGAATTGGGGTGTGACAATATAAATTTTTTAATATTATTAATTAAGTTGTTTGTAGTGAGCTGATAATTGAAATTAGGGTTTGATATAATTTTATATTTGATGATATTATCTCAAGTGTCAGAAGTGATGATATGTATAACTCAGTTCTTAAGTTCAAAACGAAATAATGCTCATAAGTCATAGATGGTTTATCAAGCTGTCAAATGAGACAATTCTCAAAACTCAGTTATGATTTCAAACTACGGATAAGATGATGCTCACAAGTCAAATATGATCTCTCAATCTCCATATGATGCTTAGAAATTGAGTTATGACCTTTCAAGTTCCAAATAAGATGATGCTCAGATATCAATTACGGTCATTTAAACTCCAGACGAGATTATACTCAACAGTTAATATTAATCTCACAAGCTCCAGATGATATGATTAACAACAAATGCGGCACATCAATCCTCTGTCATATCCCACCATTTATAATATTTCATTTATCCTTACTTTTCACCTTTTTACCACTCTCAATACTAATTACATCATATTTTCATCAATTTCAATACACTCAATAACTTTTTTTCCACTCTTAATATACTCAATAATCTTTATAAAACTCGTGTACTTTTTTTAAAAAAGTTTTTCATGAAAGAAGACAATATTTCATATACTATGCTCATAAAAATAAAATAAAATAATTTTTCATAAAATATATCACGACGTAAAATGAGAGTAGTCGAATTTTAACGGATTACACCCTCATTTTGATGACGTTAGTGTTTGGTGTAATAATTGCAAAGTGTGGTTCACTATGATGATGAGATTTGCACCAGCGAACTTTGACAATATTAAAGTTGGTTTTTCGTTATCATTGCTCTTAGTTAGTATGAGCAAATGTTCAATTTATATATGTCGTATGAATTTTAATTAAGTTTATTTGTTGAATTACATTAAGTTGCTTGTTTAGCCCTATTTTGTGATGTTTTTATGGGCCTTTTTGTTGTGCATTCGAGCATGCTTCGTGTCTTTTTGCTCTATCCTTCACTTGCTCGATGCTATTTGGGTGTGCTATTGTCGTGTGCAGGAATCGGGAGTTACCGCGCGTTTTGGCTTTGTTTGGAGCAGTTTCGGAGGCAGAGCTCAAGGCCGCCGCCGTCCCACGGCGGCCGCCGTCATGACTGCGGCCGCGGCCCCACGGCGCGGGCCGTGCGATTCCTGGAGTAATCAGCGAAGGCCACCCACGGCGGCGCCATCCCACGGCGCCGCCGTCCCACGGCGGCCGCCGTCGCTGAATGTTCGGCAGTTACGTTTTTTTCCTTATAAAAGCCCAGTTTTAGGGGTTTTCAAGATACTCTCGATTCCAGCAGCCTCCAGGCGATTTTACCTTGAATTCCCTTAGTTTTAGAGTAGTTAAAACATCAACAAACATCTTTTGGCTTGTGGATTGAAGATCATGTTAGTTTTCATTACATCGGATTGAAGTTTTGGATCGTACTCGCTGGAAGAACTCAGTTTGTGTTTTCTATTGGATGGAATACTAGTTTATTTCCTTTGCATAGATTATTGTTGCTTCGAATTTATTTAATGAATTGTTTGTTCTTTTATCTCGCCTAGATAATCGTTGCGCTATGGTTGTTGATTTAATCATTGCTTTCTAGATTGCTAGTTAGAACCCTAGGTTTATTAGTTTCCTGCGTTCTTAATCTGCTTCCTATCTTTCGCCTAGATAGATTTTTATGCTTTATTTTAATTACGCATTAGTTAATCGAGAGAGAGTGCCAGACCCAACTACCCGATTAGAGTGTTTAAGTTTACTTTCCGTTTCTTGTGAGTGATACAATTAAAGCCCTGCTAAGCCTTCCGTGTGAGACGACTTGAGTCACCTTACCTCCCTAGGACGACCTCGTATAAATTCGAGTCCATCCGCTAGGTGTTTTTGGATGAGTCAAATTTTGGCGCCGTTGCCGGGGAAGGCTTTAGGCATTTGATTGTGTTGCATTTGTTTTCCGTGTTTATTTTTGTTCTTTCTTTTAACTCAGTTATTTTTCTCCCTCCGGTGCGTTTGATTTGTTTGTTCGTGTTGTGTATGCAAGGACGCAGAAGCTTGAAGAGAAAGCTTGCACCTTACTACGACAACATTCACCGACCTCGTGAGGTCCTTTTAAGCATGGAGGAGGGGTCCGAGTCTACTACGAGAACCCTTGTGGAATCACAGTTTCGAGAGGAAGACTGTGAAGAAAGAATCGCTTCCAACTCCATTCTGGAAGCCGAAGAGGATACACTTTCAGTGCATTCTGAAGGAGAAGAAGAAGCTCGGCCCAATCCTGACCAAGAAGCTATGGCGGAGCGGAATGTCCAGTACATGGGAGATTTCTCCAGGCCGGTTATTGGGAACACTAGCACTTCAGCGATAGTGCTTCCCACAGCAGTCCGGAATTACAATCTGAAGCCCAACGACTCAAACTTATTGCCGCTCTTTTATGGGATGCCAAGTGAGGACGCTTTACAGTTCATCCGAGATTTCTGCACTCAAGTGCAGACCTTCCCACTGCTGGAACTCACCGAGGATCAGTTGAGACTCAAGTGCTTACCTTATGCACTCAAGGACCGGGCTAGGACGTGGTTACTGTCCCTGCCGCCAAACTCCATCACCACATGGGGAGAGGCATGCGAGAAGTTCATGCTCAAGTACTACCCTAATCACAAGACACAGGAGATTAGGAGCCAGATAATGAACTTCATGCAAGGAGCTGACGAGCCTCTCCACGAAGCTTGGGAGAGATTCCAAGAGCTCCTCCGCCAGTGCCCACAGCACCAGTTAGCACCCGTCATGTTGATGCAGTTCTTCTATGACGGATTGATTCAGACGGCACAGTTTATGGTGGACAGTACAGCAGGGGGCAATATTGCCCGGAAGACAGCTGATGAGTTCAAGGAGATCTTCGACACACTGGCCGCGAGTTCTCAACAAAAATCAGTCAGAGGAAGGAGGGTCGAAGCCAATGCTGTAGCTCCAAACAATGAGCTTCAGAAGCAGGTAGCGGACTTGATGAGGCAAGTACAGCACCTCACGATGAACCAGGTGGAAGCTCCACCTGTTCGTACGCCACCAGCAGAGGGATATGGCATATGTGGTGAATTTGGCCATGGAATCAACGCGTGCCATCGAATGGGCGAATTCACACCTGAAGGTGAAGCAGAGGTCTATGCTGCTCAGGGCTATCCGGGGAGGCCTCAATTTGAACAAAGGCCCAACTTTAATCAAGGGCAACAAAGCTCCAACTCGGGTTGGAGAAATGAGCAGAATTCAGGATGGAGGAACCAAGCTCCTGGTTAAGGGTCGGGATCAAACCAAGGCAATCAGTTCCCCCGACCTCCACAGCAATTGGGGTATCAGAACCAGCAGCAGTTCTACCCATCTCAACAACAGTCCTCATTCCCTCAGCAGCAGCATTACCTTCAACCATATCAGCTACAGCAACCCCCGCAGCAACTCTACCCACCTCAACAGCACCAACCTCCAGGCCCCTTATTTGAAGATCAGATGCAAGCTTTCATGCAAGCTAGCAAACAGGCGATGGAGGCTCAGAGTGCTACCATCAAGCGCCTCGAGACTACAGTTGGGCAACTAACAGGAGCCTTGAATCAGTTGCAGCAAGAACAGCCAACTGGGAAGTTCCCAAACCAGGACCAATAGCCGCATCAAGCTCATGCCGTGGCAGTAATCAAGGAAAATGCCCCAATAACCACGGAGAAATGGAGAAGCAAAACCGTGCAAGCAATCAAGGCTACCCAATGCCCCAGTGAGCCATTGCCACCTGTCACTGTTGCACCAGACCAACCACCACCGAAGCGAGGAGATTCAGGTAGCTTTATTTTTTATATTAGCTTAGGTGGGGTTGAAAAGGTTTTGGGAATGCTTGATTTGGGCGCGGCAGTCAATTTGATGCCGCTTGATATTTTTGAGAAATTGGGAAATAAAGAGCTGAAATGCACGAATATTAAGATAGAGCTAGCTGACGGCTCCATTAGCAGCCCACGAGGTCTTGTTGAGGTGGTTGTGAGGGGAATTAGGGTCTTGGCTGATTTTGTTGTCCTGGATGTGGGAAAAAGGATTAGAGGCGAGAATGGGCATCTCGTGCTACTTGGCCGACCCTTTATGGCTACCACCCATACTCGCATCGATGTGGGTACGGGAACTGTAAGTATGGTAGTGGCAGGTAGAGCGGTGACATTCTCTGTTTTTTATAAAAAACCTACTACCTCCACTCCCTTAATTCAAATTTGCTCTTATGTTGAAACATTTTATGCTTTGGATGAGGATTGTATTGTGCAGGACTTCCTTAATAAGCTACAGGAAGAGGACGAGATCGTGGAAGAATTTCTTGCTAACTTGCAAGATGAAAGTGAGGTTGAGAGAGAATTCCTGGATAAGCTACAAGAGGAAGATGATAAAGAGCAAGGCTTTCTGTGTGCCTTGCTACTGGAAGAGAAGCTAGATAAGGTTGGGTCACTCAATTTCGTTGGATGTGTGGATAGAGGGCCATCCCAGGATATGAGCATGGAGGACTCATTTGGAGGACCCGCAGCTGCAATTCAAGAAGATGTGTTTACAAGGGCGCTAAGGCAGCTGGAGCTCCAATCGGATTTTGGTTAAAGGGGTTCTCTTAGTCGGGCTGGCGATTAAAAATCTAGCGCTGCATGGGAGGCAACCCATGTTTTCTTACTTTTTTCTTGTTTCGTTTTTCTTTCGTTTCGTTGGTGTTGTGTTTTGTTGCTTTTGTTGTTTGGTGCAGGTTGTTGCGTTGGAGACTGCTTGTTCTTTGGATGAGAGAGAGGCAGACATCGTGGGACCTTACAGACTCACCACTGGATCGGTATTTAGGGAAGTTTCCTCTTTCACCCCTCTTTTTGTTTGCACTAAGGACAGTGCCAGAGTTGAAGTGTGGGGGGGGTGTTTGTTGGTAGTTGTGAATCCTGTGGGTGTCTTCTTGCTGTGATCTTGGGCTTTCTTGTGTGGGGCGAATGGTCCCCTTATCTTGATTTCTTGTTTGTTTTTAAGTGCACCTCGCATGTTGATGGTGGTTCACTAGCGATTCTGGTTGGTGTTTCGAGTGGTTTGTTGTCCTTGTCTTTTGTGATTGAATTGTTCCCAATTTGGTGTAATTAGTTTAATGTTTGGATGCAACACCCTGATGAGCAACTCTTGATGTGATTTGTCCAATAGAGGCTAGGGGGAGTGTTTTCATTGCAATATCCTAATATCTTTCTCTGAGTTGAAATGTATGGTTGGTTGTTGAGTTTTTGATAGCTCTGGGTCTCTGCTCCTCTGATGGCATCATTATGAGCATGGGTAACCATACGAGAATATTTTGGATCACCTCCAAAAGTTCAATCTCGTGAATTATGGCCTATCTATTAAGAGCAAAAATAACTTGACCCAAAAAAAAAAAGAAGTGAGATGTGAGAAAAATGAAAGAATGTGAAAAAGGAACGAGATATGATTGTAAAGGAAATTGCATTAGGAAATTCACCCCTAGCGGATAATTGGGTCTGATCGGATTGAGTTGTTTCATCTTGTTGTTGCATTTTTAAACCTTAACTTTGAACACTTGATTGGGGACATTGATATCTTGGAAGACTTGGATTGGTTGGTGTTTTGCTTGGTGAGAAGAATCGCTTGTGGATTTTCTTTCGATGTTGTGATTGTTGCTTGAGGACAAGCAAGGATTTAAGTGTGGGGGGGTTGTTTAGCCCCATTTTGTGATGTTTTTATGGGCCTTTTTGTTGTGCATTCGAGCATGCTTCGTGTCTTTTTGCTCTATCCTTCACTTGCTCGATGCTATTTGGGTGTGCTACTGTCGTGTGCAGGAATCGGGAGTTACCGCGCGTTTTGGCTTCGTTTGGAGCAGTTTCGGAGGCAGAGCTCACGGCCGCCGCCGTCCCACGGTGGCCGCTGTCATGACTGCGGCCGCGGCCCCACGGCGCGGGCCGTGCGATTCCTGGAGTAATCAGCGAAGGCCATGTTGGATTTGTATACTGAAAGCAAGAACGTTTTATGCTTGTATACAAGGTTTCATAAGTTCACTATCTAATCTCCTATCTGATTGTGTTCATGATTGCATATGTATGTTCTTTATCTCTATATAAGTAGATTATATGGTGTGTTGTAGATCACAGAAGACCATATAATTGGAATAACCTTAAGAGATATAATATGATCACAGCCGAAATAACTCTAGGACAAGTTATTGGTTTAGGCTGCAGTATAGATGGAAGTAGTTTGTCTTGGCTACTTGTCTATACTGGTACGTCATTACGTATTGATAGGACCAACAGTGAGATGTATTCTTCTATCTGACATAAGTGAAGAATCAAGATCTCGGTGACTCATAAGATCTTAATACTAATAAGTATTCAGATATATATGTTAATTCGTATATCACTTTGACTTACTATGGGTGAAAGTTATATACTAACTCGAGTACTCTGTATCTTGGGTGATAGCGGTTAAAATATGATATTTGATTATCTGTATTAGTACCCGTATCCGGTATAGGATAATGACATCCCCTTAAGGAGCTCAATAAGGTTTATTGCGCTAAACCCTGCAGGTTGATTAAGTCGGGACTTCACAGGCCTTCAGCCGATGAGATCGAACCTGACAACCTTCTTCTTCAACAACCTACCAGAGGACTGCAGCATTGATTTTTTGAGAAGAAAGTTCGGATCGGTTTTGGATCCGGTAGACGTTTTCTGCCCGAAAAAATGTGATCTTAGGGAAAAACCTTTTGGTTTCGTCCATTTCAACGACGTTGAGAATGAAGGAAAACTGCTGGGGGAACTTAATAATCTGTGGATCGGGAGTTATAAAATCAGGGTCTTTAAGGCTAGATTCGAGAGGGAGCAGAAGAAAATTGGCTTGAACAAACTCGACAATGGAGATGAGATTGGGAGGAAAACAACGACTAGACAAACGACGATGGAAGCTAAAAGACAGGTGGGAGTCTCGTTTAAGGACGTTCTGACGGGGAGAAAGGCAGTGACATATGTGCAGATGAGGTGCTACAGTTCAAAACTTTGGATGATGAGAAGGTTTGGCTCGAAGGAGCCTTCACAGGATTCATCAAATCTGAGTTCGTCTGGGATGATATAAAGGATGAGATCAATAGCGAGTGCGCAGGAAAACTAAAGGTGACAACCATGGGCGGAAGCTGGGTTCTTATTCAAAGCTCCTCCGAGAATCCAATTGAAGCAGCTTTAGAGGATATGAATGAGTGGAGCTCCTTCTGGTTTCAATGGTTTAGGAAGTGGGAGTATGTTGATGTTTATCAGCAAAGAGTCATTTGGACTAGATGGATTGGGATACCCCTTCATGCATGGAACTCAAGGTTCTTCGAATGTGCAAGTGCAAAATTTGGTCTCATTCTCAAAGTTGATGAAGGTACAAAGAATAAAGACAGGTTGGACGAAGCTCTTATCCAGATATCCACTGGCCTCTCTTCGGTGGATAGAATTTTGGAATGTTGCATTGATGGAGCAAGCTTCCATATCCGCATTGAGGAAGTTCGCAACAAGCCAACTCTCGAAGAAGAAGCTGTGCATGCCGACGAAGAAACGGAGTCTGAAACAGATTGGTCATGGGAGGACGGGTCTCAGGCGCTGGCTGAAGCGATCATCGGAAGTCTTGGAAATCTGGAGCAGTTGGATCGCGACGTTACAGTTACCCAGGAAATTAACTCCTCGTCTCCAGATCCCAAAACCGTTGGTGGTGCAGATTCCGAAAATACTAATGATGGAAAAGCGGCGGGAGGATTTTCGAGTCAGATTCCCATTCCAAAGCAACCTCTTGTTGGTGGGCCGTCTGAAGGAGTTGAGGCCTCTCGAGAGGGACAGCAAGCCAGCCCATTCTTTTGCACAAATAAGACGGACAGGGCCCATGACCAATCTTTGGAGTTATTTCTTTATACGGCCCAGCCCATTTCCAGTCAGTCAAGGGTTGACCTTTCTGAATCCTCTGATCCTCAAGTCGTCTGTGAGACCCCAGATCAATGCGAAATTAAGGAAACCCAGCTCAATGAGAATAGTGAGAGACCGTGTGTGTAAAATCCTCAAAATTTTAATAGCAATTTAGAAATTGTTATTAATTTATTAGTACTTGCTAATCATGGTTTTGGCATCCATAGGATATAATTTATAGAGTTTTGGAATTCGAGTAATTTTTAAATTAGATTTTTTTTTTTGGGTTTATTGGAGTTTTAATTCCTGATAAACCAATAAATTATTTACACACACACACACACACATATATATATATATATATGTATATTTTGTGATAGAAATTCTAAATGAGTAATTGTTGTTAATTATGTGCTTTATATGCGAATAAGAATTTTTATGGTCAACATTAGTATTTATCCTCTAACTTTCCAAACTGATTTATGTTCTTAATTTCTTTCGTGTAATTTTTAGCTATTAATTTAGGACTTATGGTTTGATTAGTATATTTAGTTGTGTACATTGCATATGTTTATGTAATAATATAATAGTGCTTTTAAGTAATTTTATTTTTAAAACAATCTTTTTTCTAATTTGGAAGACATTTCTTTATATTGAAAAAAAGGGGTGACCCATCATCTACCTCACTCAAACTTTTTCTTTTTACCCAAACCCTTTCGTAGAGAGAGAGTGAAGCTTGTAAAAGAAAAATCCTCCATTTTGGACAAAAATCTTCAAGCCATGGGTTGAATCTCTAGTTTTTACTCCGATTAACAGGTATTACATGAGCTTCTATCATTTTCAAACATCTAAATCAGTTTTTAATTAGAAATGAAACTACAAAATCTCTCTCTAAAAATATACGTATATACCTATGTGTGTATATGCCTTTTTAACTTCATATCTTTCTTGTTCTAGCTACTGGAGTATTATGAAATAGTTTTTGGAGTAGAGATCAAGGAGATACATACTAACCCCAATTTCGAAAAAACCCTAGCTTGATTAAGGTAAGGAATTTTGTTTTGTTTCACCAAATTCAGGTTATATGTATTGTTTGTATATATATATGAGTATATTTGTGTTTTCATTTGTTGGATTGCTAGATAAATTTGGGAAAATAGAATTTCCACAGTCTTTTTCGACAGGCCCTTGTTGTTCAAATGTCTTGAAAATTTTATGGTGTATATATTGGAGTGTTTTGAACTTACACACAAATTTTTGAGTCTTTTGGATAATGTTTACTGCTCTTTTAAAATCAAAAACTTTTACTGGCAATCTCTGTCAAAATGTTCTGTATGACAGAGACTTGAGCCATCCATTTCAGTAGTTTCCTATTGACAAATACCTCCGAATGTTTTTTGTGTGAAGTTGAAAGTGTTAAGGACCCACTTGAAAATTTTGAGATCATTTAAGAAACATTTCCTATATTTCAAAAATTCAAACATTTCGTTGCCAGAAACTGCCAGAATCTGGTAGGCAGTAGGAAAATGGCCATATCTCTTAAACCACTTGGAGTTTTTCAACGTACTTTTTTTTAAAGTAAACTAGACTCATAGAGGTTTCTATACACATAAAAATAGAATCTAGAAGAAATCTGGATCAAAACAGTTTATTATTGAAAGTTGATGCAGTGCAGAAAGGTTGAAATATGGTGTTACATTAAAATGATTTGTAATATGTAATTATGAGTTATCTCAAGTTTATATGTTTTAATTAGGAATTTTTGTTAAAGAGATGCCTAGTAATATTTTGAATCATATGCTTTTATGTGAGAAGAGTTCGGGCTTCTGCCTCCCGGACATTTTTGAATGAATTGTTTGGGGAAGAGCACGCTTCTGTAGTATGGACCTCTATATATGTGGTGTTTTCTATTTTGTTAGCTATGGAAGACCATTGTTTATAGACTCAAGCTTTTTGTTCTTGTGAGAACTCGGTGAGAGTTAGAATTTAGTCTAGTATGGAAAGTTGGATGCAAACCCTAAGGATAGTAAGAGATGTTTTGTTTATGCAACTAGGTCTTATGAACTTTGCGACTCATTTGTTAACCCTATATAATGAAGGTCCGATGAATCTTTGACGACACCATTGTGAGGAAGAGGAAGTATACTAGTGATTGAGTAAGCATATCACAGGTGGGCATTTATTTACTTTGATAATAGTGAAAATCATATTCTGTTTCGTTAAAGCATTTCAGTAAAGTGACGATGCAAACATATCATGCCAAAATACTTTATGATTTTGAGTATGGTACCGAGCTATTAGGGGCTGATCACCCTGTATAAATCGATATCGGTCTCTATGCTAGACAATTATGCTAGTAAGGGACGGGCGCTCAAGGTTGTTTGACTGGGAGCCGTCCTTCGGGTCGGCCGGTCGTGGTGACAGTGGGAGGAGGCCTACTCCCCGTCACTTGGCTGAGGTTATTGTGGATGTGATGGTACATACTCTTGTGAATTGTCTGCAGGCATTTTAACGATATATTGTATTAAAATATTTTAGTAGGCACAGGTTCTTTACAATAAAATCCCTGTGTGCTGCTAGTTCATGGCATGATAATGTTAAAGTCTTACATATATTGTATCTTTCGGCACATGTTCACTGAGTATTTGTACTCAGCCCTGCATATATTTCTAAATGTGCAGGTTGAGAGGGAATGGAAAGCAGGTGTGTTGTGCAGCGGAGTTTTCTTTTTGCCAGATTCTACGAATGCTATAAAATATGTAAAAGGCCTCATATATGTACCTCTTTTGTTGAACATGTCCGTCGCACGTCTTTTGGGCTATAAACTTATTATGTTTTGCTTAGCACTTAAACCCAAATATATTTTGGAAGAATAGTTGTATTTTAGTCTTGTTTCCGCTAGTGCCCATGGGATGTAAATTAATCTACTTAAATTGTGTGATATCTATCTTCAAGCTTAATCCCTCATCGATGTTGTAATATATTCCCATGTTACCTTAGCTCGAGTTCTTGAGAATATCCATCTTCATTTCTATTCTAGTTTGTAAATCATTCGTATCTTGTAGTAAAAATAGTTAATTGTTATTCATTTGTCGATCCTAATCTTAGTTCACGGTCCAAATCGATCAAGCTAATTATATTTTGCTCAACCGGGCTGTGACAGTGTGAATCTGTTGGCGCCGAAAATCCTTCAGACTTTGAGGGCTCCGGGAACGAAGAGGATAAGCAGCGGAGCTCTACGGATTTCGATGTTCAGTTCGGAGACTCCCCGAGGATAGAGATGGATAATCGAGAGGAGTTTGGTGTTCTTGGGAAAGTGAGAAAGGGGCGGAGAAAGAAGAAGGATGGGCTCCTCCGAAAGCCTCCTGTAGACAAGAGGAAACAGAGGAATCTTTTGAGAGCGGAAAATAGGCAGAAATGGGACGAGTTCATCTCCCAAATTGGCTCAGGGGATGAGTCGGAAAAGTTCAAGGAAAGGAGCAGCGTAGAACTTCAAAAGAAAATCGGAGATGATCCTCTCATCTCGAGAATGGGAGAAGGGCTCAAGATCTGGAACTTCGGTAAATCTCTTGGGCTCACCAGTAACCTCCAAGACGAAGTTGTAGCAGCTCAGATCGAGAAATGTGTTAAAGGGCAAGAAGGGGCGAAACTGGGTGACAATCAAGAAGGTTTCCCATGAATTTTATCTCCTACAACATCAGAGGTCTGGGGAGTGTCGCAAAACAAAGAGACGTCGGAGAAATCATCAAAAAACACAAAGCAGAGCTGTGCTTCATTCAGGAAACGAAATTGGAGAAGTTCCCAGATTTTGTGTGCAGGGCTTGGTGGGGGACGAATAATTTCGATTTGGCAGTCAGAAACTCAGAAGGAAGGTCTGGAGGCATTGCCAGCATTTGGAATACCGACGTGTTTGCGGCTTCAAGCAAATGGGATCTGCCGGGAGTGGTGGTCGTGAATGGGCTCTGGAAAAACGGTAATATTAGCTGTTGTTTCATCAATGTTTATGCCCCTTCTAGTTGTTCTGAAAAACTTAGACTTTGGGATGCTATTGGGAACATTGTTAATCTTCACGCGGACTGTTGTGTGTGTGTTTTGGGGGATTTCAACGCCGTCAGAAGACAGGATGAAAGAGTGGGATGTGGGGAATTTTCGGGAGCGACTGATGCTAAACGTTTTGATGCTTTCATTAGAGAGAGTGGTTTGACGGAAATCAGAGTCCAAGGTAGAAAATTTACTTGGTGCAAACCAAATGGGAAGTGTAAAAGCAAATTGGATAGATTCCTTGTCAACGAAACTTGGATGAGGGTTTGGCCGGAGTCCAATGGCCGCGGTATTCAGAGATCAATCTCGGATCATTGCCCAATTTTTCTTACAACAAAGACAGAGGACTGGGGTCCAAAACCTTTTCGGTTCATCAATGCATGGGTCTCACACCCGGGGTTTAAACAGGTTGTGACAAAGGTGTGGTCGGAAACTGAAATTCAAGGTTGGAAATGCTTTGTGGTTACTGAGAAACTTAAAAAACTTAAAGCCGAGCTGAAGGAGTGGAACAAAGTTTCCTTTGGGATCATCGATCACAGGATTCAAGAGTTGAAAGACGAGCTTCAGGAATGGGACTGCAAAGACGAATCCAGTGGGCTGGTGGAAGCGGAAATTGTGAGGAGAAATGAAATTTGTGCAAATATTTCCCTACAAATGAAGGACAAGATTAGTTTGCTGCAACAAAAAGCCAAAGGAAGTTGGCTCAAAGAGGGCGATCTCAATTCAGGCCTTTATCACAGAGCGATACAGGGAAGAAGAAAGAAAAACGAGATCTCCGGGCTTCTAGTTGAGGACCAGTGGATATCAGACCCAACGACTGTGAAAAAGATGGTTAAAGATCACTTCGAGGCTTTTTTCAAGAAGAAGGAGCGTCAACTTCCTTTTTTCCCAGGTGACTTCATGAAGAAGAAGTTGTCTTCAGAAGAGAGAATGAGTTTGGTCCGAGAATTCGATGAAAGCGAGATTAAGGATGCAGTATGGAATTGTGATGGAGACAAAAGTCCGGGTCCTGATGGTTTAATTTCACGTTTTGGAAGGCAACGTGGGATATTGTTAAGGAGGATCTTGTTCAGGTAATGAAGGAGTTCTTTGCTAACGAAAAAATCCCCAGAGGAAGTAATGCTTCTTTTATCGTTCTTATTCCCAAAAAAGAGGACGCCGGTGCTTTGAACGACTTTAGGCCTATATCCTTGATTGGCAGTTTATATAAGATTTTGGCTAAGATTCTTGCAGGCAGGTTGAAATCGGTTATGGGATCCATCATCTCGGATAACCAAAGCGCTTTTGTGAAGGGTCGGTTCATTCTAGACGGGGTGGTGATCTTGAATGAGGCTATTGCTGATGCAAAAAAGAGGAAAGTGGGCCGCACCATATTCAAAATTGACTTCGCAAAAGCTTATGACTCGATAGAATGGGACTTTATTGACGCGATGCTCCACCATCTGAACTTCGATGACAAGTGGAGGAAGTGGATCTGGGGGTGCATATCGTCTTCATCCGCGAACGACTTGGTTAACGGCTCTCATTGCTGCCGAAGGTCTGCATTCCCTGATTGAGAGAGCTACAACGAGGCACCTCCTGGCTCCAGCTCTGATCGGCAAATAGAAAGTCCCTCTGTCACACCTACAATATGCTGACGACACTATCTTCATCACCGACGACAAAGAGGAGAATGCAGAGGTAATGAAGGATATTCTTCATTTGTTCCAGTTTGTCTCGGGTCTCTCAGTCAAGTTTTCTAAGAGCAGTATCATGGGAGTTCAGATGGAAGTGGAGAAAATGAGGAGGATGGCGGCAGTTCTCAAATGTAAGGTGGGTTCTCTTCCTTTCAAATACCTCGGCATTAAGGTCGGGGGTCGATGCAAAAATGTGGTTGATTGGAGTTTTCTGGTTGAAAAAGTCAAAAAGAGAATCGGAAGTTGGAAGCAACAGAAATTATCTTTGGCCGGGCGCGCTACCCTGGTTAAAGCAGTCCTGCAAGCCATTCCGGTTTTTCAGCTTTCCTGTTCTTTTATCCCAAAAACCATTGTGAAAGAGCTCAACTCAGCGTGTCGAAAGTTCTTTTGGGGAGGAGGGGGTGGAGACGAAATCTCGGGAAATATTGCTTGGATTAAATGGAGTGACTTGTGTGTCAACAAAAATTCTGGAGGTTTGGGGTTCAGGAACCTTGAATGGTTCAACAATGTCCTGGTGTTGAAGTGGTTGTGGAGGTTTTTGGAGGACGGGGACTCACTGTGGGCTAAGATCGTTAAATCCACTTCTGGAGAACTGATCTGGGGGGACGATGGAGGCTGTCATTTGAGAGAAAAAAGAGGCTGCGGGGGATGGTGGTCGAGAATTATTGAGAAGGCTAGGGGCAGAGAGGCGGGATGGTTTATGGAGAACATTTCACGAAGGATTGGGGATGGCAGGGAAACAAGATTTTGGGTTGATTTGTGGGTGGGTGATAAACCACTTAGGTTTGCCTTTTCTCGTCTGTTCAACTTGTGTGTTTGCAAGAATGCGACAATTGCAGAGTCCGGGAGTTGGGCAGAAGAGGCGTGGGAGTGGAAATTTCAGTGGAGAAGAGACTTATTCGAGAGGGAGATTGAAATGGTTGAAGCCTTAAAATCTTTTATCTCAGCCAGTCCTCCTCGCGTTGGTTTTAAAGATGGCTGGGATTGGAAGGCAACGAAGGATAGAAGGTTTTCAACAAAATCTGCTTACGAGGTCCTTGCGGCGTCTCGAAGTGAAGCATCTCTCGAGACTACACATTATGTGACGTATGGGAAAATTTGGAATGCTCCTGCTCCTTACAAGGCGAGAGTCACAGCCTGGAGATGTCTTCGCAATAGATTGGCAACTTGTGATAATCTCATCAAGAGGAAGGTGGCGCTGCAGGTGGAGGATAGCTGGTGTAATTCATGTGTGGCGCATGAAGAAACAGCGGCGCACCTTTTCCTCCATTGTCCAAAGGTCAGTCAGGTGTGGGACCTCATTCAACAGTGGATCGGGCAGAGAACGGCGAGACCACAAGGTATTCTGCAACATTTCTCTATCTTTGTTCACGGTGGAAAAGGGAAAAGTAGTAGGAAGTTCCTCAAGGCGCTATGGATTTGCACGATCTGGCTGATCTGGAAGAATAGGAATGTGAGCAGATTTGAAGGAAAGGTTTGGGATGCCCAACAAATGGCTTTAGAGATCAAAGGAAGAATGTGGAGCTGGAATCAGACTTTTGGTATCGTCGCCTCCGATGCAATTTTTTCGAAGTGGTGCTCCCGCGAGTTTACAACTTCTTTCTTGTACTAGTTATCGGTACCTCTGGTACCTCGGTTTTAATAAAATTTACCTCCTTTTCTCGATCAAAAAAAAATAATAATAAAGTTTGAGTGGTACTGCTTAAGGATTTATAAAGAGATTAATTAATTTAAGCTGTCAGAGCTCTAATTAATTAATGGATGTCGGATATTTTAAATACGGAGATTTAATAAGTCTAAATACAAGCCCCCGACTCATCACCGGCAATAAAGGGGTAAGTCAGTATCGGTTCTCTAGTGGAATGAACTGATATTTATAAATTAATTATGGTCTGGGCTGACCATAGATAAATTAATTTATTTGAGGCCCATCTTTATTCCTTGTATCTGGTCCCTGGACTGGCCCAAAGTCTCCTAGCCCTAGAAGAAGAGAAGGAACGCCTATTACAGATTTCTAGGCGCCACACGTATTTAATTTTAATTAAATACAGCTGTCAGCTCTCAGGAAAACAGACTGATAAAAATTAGGGTTTTGAGAGCTGTGGGAGGCGCAGGAAAACGTGTGGAGCATTCTCTCTTGGGACTTTCATAGATCGTTGTCCATCCAACGGTGAAAGCTGAGCGGGATACAGTTCAGAAGATCTGAGCTGGAGTCAGATTTTCGCAGGAAACCAAGTTCTGGCAGTCTCCGTAAAACGACCATAACTTCCTCCACAGAACTCCGATTCAGACGAATCAGGCGGCCACGGAAAGCTCTCTCGAAGATGAAGAAGTTGTATTTCTGGACGAAATACGATTTGAGGACGTTTGAGGCTTCAAACGAAGGCTTGAAGCTGACTGGTCTGTTCAGATACGAATCTGCGAATTCTTCTGAATTCTTCAGGTATTTCTGAACTCCAACGTGCAGCTGTTAAATTCATAGGAGCATGTTAGGATTAATCGTTGTATGATAAATTAATAATAACCAAGAAACGATCATCGGGCAAAGCGGAACGTTAATTCAGTTTAATATTCCTTCAGGCCACCCACGGCGGCGCCGTCCACGGCGCCGCCGTCCCACAGCGGCCGCCGTCGCTGAATGTTCGGCAGTTACATTTTTTTCCTTATAAAAGCCCATTTTTAGGGTTTTTCAAGATACTCTCGATTCCAGCAGCCTCCAGGCGATTTTACCTTGAATTCCCTTAGTTTTAGAGTAGTTAAAACATCAACAAACATCTTTTGGCTTGTGGATTGAAAATCATGTTAGTTTTCATTACATCAGATTGAAGTTTTGGATCGTACTCGCTGTAAGAACTCAGTTTGTGTTTTCTATTGGATGGAATACTAGTTTATTTCCTTTGCATAGATTATTGTTGCTTCGAATTTATTTAATGAATTGTTTGTTCTTTTATCTCGCCTAGATAATCGTTGCGCTATGGTTGTTGATTTAATCATTGCTTTCTAGATTGCTAGTTAGAACCCTAGGTTTATTAGTTTCCTGCGTTCTTAATCTGCTTCCTATCATTCGCCTAGATAGATTTTTATGCTTTATTTTAATTACGCATTAGTTAATCGAGAGAGAGTGCCAGACCCAACTACCCGATTAGAGTGTTTAGGTTTACTTTCCGTTTCTTGTGAGTGATACAATTAAAGCCCTACTAAGCCTTCCGTGTGAGACGACTTGAGTCACCTTACCGCCCTAGGACGACCTCGTATAAATTCGAGTCCATCCGCTAGGTGTTTTTGGATGAGTCATTGCTCTTCAAATCCATCCAAACAATTTGCTGAAATGAAAATTTTATTGAAAAAGAAAATTCGAAAACCTTGAAAGCACAGGCGCAGACTAAGGGACAAGCCTCAAGAAAGAGAGCTCAAGCAAAACAAACGAACACTATCCCTAACAAAAGGGAACAAAACCACAAAACAGAAAACGAAACTAAGCAAACAAACAACGCGGGGAAGGGGCGGAAAGGCAACCTGAGAAGCTCCGGCCAAACCATTGCCCCTAGGCTAACCCGGCCCCCTAAAGCCAGAAACAAGACCAAAACGAAAAGCCGTAAACAAACGAACGGCCAAGCAGCAACGCGGGGGAATAACAGAAGCAGGGGGCACTCCAAACGAATGCACACAACCAAGATCCACCAGGAGAGCCTTGGAAGCAGGAGCCGACAACGCTAACACCAAGCCAGAGCACCACAAAACCCTGCAAAACCCAAAGAAACATAGGAGAAAACAGGGGAAGCCAAAGCAAACAGAGAGAAACCGACTGACAAGCCCGACTCCCACCCAGGACAACCTACCAAGGGAAACAACCCTTCCAAACAAGGCTCATCAAACCCCAACGACCACCTCCAGAATAGCAAGGGAACATAACTGGCTCCAGCAACCAAGCAAGTCCCAAACCAGACCAAGACCCTCAAGAAACCACAATCCCCAAGAAATGTGCAGAGCTAAGGCATTGAGAAGCAACATCAAGATGATACAATCCAATCCGATCAGACCCAGTTCTCCGCTAGAAGAGAATTTCCTAATGCAATTACCTTTATAATCTAATCTCATTCTTATATATATGAGATCAAAAGCTTAGCTTTCAACAGATAGGCCATCTTCACGGGATGAAGCAATTGGGGGTAACCAAAGACTTCCCGCGAGGTTTCTCATGCTCATAATGAAGAAACCATCAGAGGAGCAGAGAGACCTGGAGCTATTAAAAACTCAAAATTCAATCAACCCATTCAAACCAGAGAGAAGATATTAGGTTTATTGCAATGAAAACACTCCTTCTAGCATCTACCGGAAAAATCACGTCATGAATTGCTCATCAAGATGCTGCAATCAAAACCTTAGACCCATTACACAACTCGAGAACCGTAGAAAAAGAGGAACCAGGCCAACCACCAAGACTTAATAAAAAGGTCTAAAATCCTGTAATCATAAACAGATTGAGGAATATGGTTCGAACATCTAGTAACTTATTATACACTATAAAATTAAATATAATAATAGTAGCTTATTATATACTAAAATTGGACATTTATGAGGTCAAATTAAGTTTCTTGATTCCAAATCTACTTATGCTTCTATAGATTTGAGTATGCCATACTTAATTTTTCAAATGCAATTTACTCGTCATGTGTGATTTACATATTATTGTATTAACCAATTATTGGGTGCGACCGCTGCATTCCATGCGCCGGGTTGACTCGCGCTTCTGACCCGAAACCCTGATCGTGAATTTGACTCGCGCTCCCAATTATTACATTTGTTTATAATAACTGTTATTTTTAATAAGCATAATATATACATTTGTTCGTATAAATGTATATTTATGTTAATATGAGTAGTTAATATCAATATTGTGAAAAATGTAATGTTTTAAAAATATTATCTTTCTTTATAATAATAATAATAATAATAACAATTACTTTTTATTATAACAATAATTAATTTTTATTACACTAATAATTACAATTAATATAATATTTTTGAAACATTACATTTCTCCATATCAAATTTTACTTTTTATTATAACAATGATTACTTTTAATAAGCATAAATAATTACAATATTATTTGATCAAATAATTATTATCGTAAGAAAAAAAGTAATTATTGATATGTATAATGCTTTATATTAACATAAGTATACATTTGTGCGACCAAATGTATATCTTATGCTTATTAAAAGTAAATACTCATATTAGGGTTTAGTATTCAAGTTCAGAGTTTAGTTTACAGGGTTTAGGGTTTAGTTTACAGAGTTTAGGGTTTAGAAAATATAATACTTTATATTAAATGAAGGTAAATACTTATATTTATATAAGTATACATTTGTGCGAATAAATATATATCTCATGCTCATTAAAAGTAACAATTCTTATAAACAAATGTAATAATTTAGGATTCAGGGTTTCAGGTCTGGAGCGCGGGCTGGGTCAGGCACGGGTCAGGGGCGGACCCATCGCATAGTGTGCGACGGTTGCACCCAAGACCAACTGTATTGTATTATAATATAAATTTATTTAGTGAGCAAAAAAATAGCGATTATTAATAAACGAGCAAATATAAAAGCGCAAGAAGAAAATGAAATAAACACCTCAATTATATTGAAATAATATCAATTTTTTTTTTTTTTTTTTGTGTTTAAGAAAAAGATACTAGACTAAATGGATAGCTATATTGGATAGTTTCAAAGCAGTCCCTAGATTGCTAGATGAAAATGGAGACCTTCCGACTCAAACGTGCATATGTAAGAATACTTACAAATTCAATAGTTGGAAAGCTAAATAGGCCATGCTTGAATTAATTTCTATATGCATTTTAATCACCAAAAGATAAAATAAAAGAGACAGATGCAAAAGTTAAGGTGCAGAGAAGACGAGGAGACAAGGAATCAAATTGATGCAAAGGGTCACATGCTTGCCGTTCGCTTTGGTCATACGCCAAATTAAATGGAGTCACATGAATTTATATCCTAGACTAAACTCATGTATATTGTATTTAATGTACAAAGAGATAAATATTTGTTCCGAATGAAAATTTGAAAATGTTTCAACTTGCTTAGATGCACATGCTACGTATTATTGATTTTGTTTAATTATTAGTATATTTTTTCGTTCTCAACTGGTAAAAGCTCACCATCGTTCACTAAATTTCACAAATTAACCTTATACTTAGTTTTGAGTTAATAATTTATATCGAGTGAAACTGTAGTTGATAACATTTGGTTCAGTAGACCATGTTTATTCATAATCTGTCGTCAAAGATGGTCATCAAAGATTGTAATAATTAGAAATAAAAAAGCAATAAAAAGAAAGAATTTAAAATAAAAGTAAATTAATATCGGTCATACAACTATAGTGTGTAGACCAATTTTGACAAGCTTACAATTTTGCTTATCTTTTTAACATGTGTCATCATAAGTGGATTCTTAAATTAATTTTATCACCAATTTTGTACGAATATTTTTATAACTATAAAACTAAATATTCACAAAAATAAAAATGAAAACAAAATATCAAATTGAATAAATGTTAATTAATGTATCTTTCAAATTTGCAATTTAGTATTTCACGCACGCATCTAATTGTAACTTGGTTATTTTTATTTTTTCAATTTTTGATTCCAATTCTTGTAATTTTTATTTTGTTATTGAGTTTGTAGCTTCATTTAAGTGTGTAGGAATTTTTTAATTACTATTATGAATATAAATAATTTTTATATATTTTTTACATTATTTAAATTTAATAAAAATCTAATATAAAAAGTATATAACATTAAATAATAGTATAAGGACATATAATTTAAGTTGAAGCGAGTCATTGATAAAACATAATAGTTGTAATAGCGAATTGAACTATAAGTTATGTACATGGAACTATGGAAGGGAGAGAAATAAACTTTTTATTAAAAAATTAAATTAATATAAGTTATTGATAAATATAGTCTTAGCTCAAGAGTTTCTGTACTTTATTTATCTAATCTGGCTCAAGTTCACCTAACTCATTATATGTTGAAATGCCTATTTTTGAGTCAAACATAAATAAATCAAAATTGTGGCTATTAGTATATAATAAATCGGAGTGAATTTTTAAAATGACCACTTTCATATTGTAAAAATAAAAAATGTCCACTAAAATAAAAAACTTAAAAAATGTCCACTGTTACCAAAATATCATTCACATTAAAAATTAAAAAAATGTCCACTTTACATCACCCCTTTAAAAAATCCCGAAATTCACAACCAGTGTGAATTACAACAAAAAAATTTTGGTTGTGAATTGTGAATTCACAACCAATCGAATTCACAATCAGAATTTTTTATTTTTTTGTAAATTCACAACCAGTCGAATTCACAACCAAATTTTTTTGGTTTTGAATTCACAACTGAACTGAACTGAAACCCTAAACCCTAAACCTAAACCTAAACCTAAACCCTAGTTGTGAGTTATTACGATTGTGAATTCACAACTGAACTGAACTGAAACACTAAACCCTAAACCTAAACCCTAGTTGTGAATTATTACAATTGTGAATTCACAACTGAACTGAAACAGTAAATTCACAACTGAACTGAACTGAAACACTAAACCCTAGTTGTGAATGATTACAATTGTGAATTCACAACTGAACTGAAACAGTAAATTCGCAACTGAACTGAAACCCTAAACCTAAACCCTAGTTGTGAATTATTACGATTGTGAATTCACAACTGAACTGAAACAGTAAATTCACAAATGAACTTAATCAGTAAATTCACAACTGAACTGAACTGAAACCATAAACCCTAAACCCTAAACCTAAACCCTAGTTGTGAATTATTACGATTGTGAATTCACAACTGAATTGAAACAGTAAATTCACAACTGAATTGAACTGAAACCGTAAACCCTAGTTGTGAACCCTAAACCCTAAACCCTAAACCCTAAAATTTAATTCACAATCAGAATTTTTTGGTTGTGAATTAACAACCAGTCGAATTCACAATTAAAATTTAATTCACAACCAGAATTTATTTTGGTTGTGAATTCAAGTAGTTGTGAATTTGGGGTTTTTAAAGTTTGAATTCACGACTAAAACTAGAATTTATTTTGGTTGTGAATTCGAGTTTTAGTTGTGAATTCATAGATTTGATTGTGAATTCAACAATATTAAGTTGTGAATTCATCGAGCTGGTTGTGAATTCATAGATCTAGTTCTGAATTTAAAAACATAAAGTTGTGAATTCATAAATCTAGCAGTGAAATTTAGAAAATTAAACCTACTAACCTAAAATCTACCACAAATGAATTCTTGATTAAGTGAAACATTAATTAATCAATTAATCTGTAGGCTTTTGCATACTAACCAAAAACATCAAACCAACAAAATCTCCAGGCATCAAACCAAGAATATTAATTTGACTTATCTCCCTCCTCACACCAAATGTTCTACAAACAGCCAACAAAATTCACAAACAAAAGTTCAAGAAGATTTGCAATATTCACAAACAAAATTCCAGATCTTCTTTTACAAGGAGAGAGAGAGAGAGAGAGAGCGAGATAAGGAAAGAGATTATAGATCTACAACACAGTACACATATTCAAGCATCATCGAATTCATCGGGGCTGCAGAACTCGGCATCGGAGGAGAATTCACAATTCACAACCAATTTTTGGTTGTGAATTCGACTGAATTCACAACTAGTGAAATTCACAATCAGAATTTAATTCACAATTAGAATTTTTTGGTTGTGAATTCAGAATTTTTTGGTTGTGAATTCGACTGAATTCACAACCAGTCGAATTCATAACTAAAATTCAATTCACAATCAGAATTTTTTGATTGTGAATTCACAACCAGTCGAATTCACAACTAAAATTTAATTCACAATCACAATTTTTTTTGGTTGTGAATTCAAGTAACTATAATTTATTTTGATTGTAAATTCAAGAATATTAGTTGTGAATTCATCGAGCTGGTTGTGAATTCAAGAACATTAAATTGTGAATTCATAAATTTAATTGTGAATTGGAGAATATTAAGTTGTAAATTCATAGATCTAATTATTAATTCAAGAATATTAATTTAAACCATAAATTCGATTAGAGAAACTATACGAATGTGTGAAACTTGCAATTAAATAAAAGAAAAAATCTAGGGTTCCAAATGGCCCTCTTTTCACGCATAAAACAAAAGGAAGCTCATCCATGAAACAGGCTGCCCAAAAAAATGCACATCTCATACGAATTAATTCTTCCTTTATGCTACAATCGAATACCAAAAAATGGGAAAACAAAATAAGAGCGCCTCTAAAAGTTCTACTTCTCATAGCTTGTAAGTAACATTTTAATAAACTAATAATACATGCACAAATTGCAATGAAAGAATTGATTCCATAGATAAAACCCTCCTCGCACAGACTTCCCTTGCTGCTGCTGCGTGTTCTCCGATCCACCTGAATTCCGCCCCTCATCATTACTTTTTTCAGAACCGCTCTGAGCCGATGACGCACCAGGCTACGCCGCCGCATTCACATTCGATCCCGGCGATTGACTAGCTCCTGGATTGGGCGCGTTCATGCACATAAATCGATTGTTCGACGAAAAAGCTCGCAGTGTTCGTAGTGATTGTTGGCGAGCAGTGAATTCTGCAGCGATTTTTCAGGAAGACTGTGAAATCTGGAGTAGAGAAATCGAGAATCGAAGGAGTAGATCTCGACTCGTCGATCGCTGAGCGGAGGAGCTTGTGGTGGCGCGGATTTCCGACGCCGAGAGAGATGGTGGAGGCGGCGGCGGCGGCGGCGAAGGATGCTACGAGGGAGAGGTGGTGGCGGTAGTGAGATAGAGAGAGAGTGACGTGAAGGTGAAGAGAGAGAGGAGAGAAGGATAGAAGTGAGTGGATATTTTTTATTATTTTAAAGTGAGGGTTATTTCTGTCTTTTCAATTAAAAAGTGGATAGTTTTTATTATTTTTATCTTAGTGGACAATTTTTATCTTTACAATATGAAAGTGGATAGTTTTATATATTAACTCAATAAATCGTTCCCGTGAAAAATAATAAATTTAAATGTTTAATTATGTATTCAATTTATATTCTAGAATTTAATTAATTATAATTCTACATATGAATGATAAATATTTAATTCACAAAAACTTGTGTTGTTCCATTTGTACCATGTGGCTTGCTCTATTTGATCCACATCATCCAATAAGTATCTGTCACACCTCAATTCTTGAATGAATAAATATAATTGAGGTACAAATAATTCATAAAAATAAATAAGGGAAAGACCTTGTTAAAGTCGAAATAGGATAGCAGGTCGAGCTATACCCCTTTAGATCACAAGTTTTGTTTCATGCTTCTGATAACCGACATTCATTAGCATAAAGTCTAAACTCAAGCAAAAATGTCATTCGAAATATAACATGAAGGTCTTAAGTTGAGGAAACAAAAGACGGATAAGAGTCATTGCTACAACGGAAGTCTAAATAGAAAGTTGAACCATAGTCTCAGCTCTGCCCTGTCAGTATCGGCCAACCAACCTGAAAATATTTCAAAGAATTTGAGCTAAGTACTAATATACTCAGTGGGCAAGCATTTTTCTGAAATATTTCATATTTTCGTAAAGACAGTTTATCCAATCATACTTGACATAACTTAGAAGGTTTTAAAGTAAAAGATCTTCTAAGCATGTTAACACATTTCTTTCATTTGTGCGCACATGTCACACTCCCTTTCTGTTACTCGTTCTGATCCTGGACCTTTAGCCACTGTAGGATCCATTTTTCCCATTCATTTAAACTGAGGGCGTAACCCAAACAAGTTTCATTTGACCTCGGGATGCTACCCAGACAGGCCTGACATTACATGCTCTGGAACATATCCAGCAAGCACCCTTATAATGCTTCTTAGTTAGTGCCCGATAGAGATCAACCCACCGAGTCAGCTAACGAGTGTACATAATTCTCAAATAATGTATTAGGCCATAAGAGAACCTCGAAAGATTCGTTGTGGCGAGCCTTAAACAGAGAAAAGTGCACAAAAATATTTATTGGATAAATAGTTTGCATTTCATGAAACATTTAGAACTTAATAACTTAGTTATACATTTGGAAAGAAAGCCCACCTGTATAGGTGAAGCTTGTCATTTAATCATAACTCTGAATCGCAATAAATGCAATACCCCAATTTTACCGAATAGAATATTTTAGTAGAAATTTTGAATTTAGATTATTAAGTAGTTATGCCCGGAGGAAAAAAAATTATGATAAGTATGGGAAAAAAATTGCTACATTTGGGATTCGAACTCAGGACCATGAATTCATCAAACAAGGTGATGAATCAACTGTAGATCTTGATGATATAAGGGTTAAAAATGGTTCCTATTTTATACTTTAAGAAGTGTTTTTATTTTAACCCACTCCTATATATATATATATATATATATATATATATATATATACTCCCTCCGTCCACGAAATGAGTACTCATTTGTGGACGGCACGGGTTTTAAGAAATGTATGGAGTGTAGTGTGAATAGTTTAAGGGTCCCACTTTTTGAGAGTATTAATTAAAGGGTTGTGTGGGGTACACTTGCCAAAAAGGGAAATGGGTACTCATTTCGTGGACGGACGAAAAAGGAAATATGGGTACTCATTTCGTGGACGGAGGGAGTATATAATATTCCAACAAAGTTACTTCAAAAATTTACTGATTAAATTCTTGTGAGAATATATACATCAATACTTCTATTAATGCAGAGTTTTTAGCTGATTTTTCTTCCCGCCAACTGCAGCTTTTTATAATCCAATGGTTATCTCAAAAATATTTTATCTGCTGGGTAATACAAAAGTTGTCAGATTTACATGTGCCAATGCAGTAGCTGGCGCGCAGCACCAGAGGAGAAGGCCTACCCAGAGCTGGCGCGCAGCAACCAGAGGAGAAGGTCTAGCCAGAGCTGGCGCGCAGCTACCAGCGTACAAGGCCGAGTTAGAGCTGGCTGCGCAGCTACCAGAGGAGAAGGCCGAGTCAGAGCTGGCTGCGCAGCTACCAGAGGAGAATGCCAAGCCAGAGCTGGCGCGCAGCTACCAGAGAAGAAGGCCTAGCCAGAGCTGGCGCGTATCTACCAGAGTACAAGGCCGAGCCAGAGCTGTCTGCGCAGCTACCAGAGGAGAAGGCCGAGTCAGAGCTGGCTGCGTAGCTACCAGAGGAGAAGGCCTAGCCAGAGCTGGCAAGTAGTTACCAGAGTACAAGACCGAGCCAGAGCTGGCTCACAGCTACTAGAGGAGAATGCCTAGCCAGAGCTGGCGCGCAGCTACCAGAGGAGAATGCCTAGCCAGAGCTGGCTGTGCAGCTACCAGAGTACAAGACCGAGCCAGAGCTGGCGAGCAGCTACCAGAGTACAAGGCCGAGCCAGAGCTGGCTGCGCAGCTACCAGAGGAGAAGGCCGAGTCAGAGCTGGCTGCGCAGCTACCAGAGGAGGATGCCTAGCCAGAGCTGGCTCGTAGCTACTAGAGTACAAGGCCGAGACAGAGCTGGCTGCGCAGCTACCAGAGGAGAAGGCTAAGTTAGAGCTGCAGAGGGACATTAAAATGGGGCCTCACCACATCAATACTTCTCTTGGTTGTTGCTTGTGATTTTGGTGACCTCAGTGAATGTGTGTTGATGAAGAAGACTTTGAGTGAAGATGGAAGAAGACTTTAATTTGGGTAGCCTCGGTAATGGTTTGTGAAGAAGAACAATGAATTTTGTTCTTTCTTGGTAGTAGTGAACTTAATTACTTAGTACCAACCACATTTGGTTAGTAAATTCGAAAAAGGAATATATATTTGTTATTGAAGTGTATCTGTATTTGAAAATAATTATTTATACTTGTTACTTAATAAATTTTCGTGATTAAAATAGAAACAATAGGGCCGAATGGCCCTATTCAACATACAACATCAAATTTTGTCCACCATTTGAAAAAACATAAATTTTGGCCATTTTTTGTATGTCATGACTATTCTACCCTTCTCTCTCTCTCCTCTCTCTTTCTCATCTCCCTCTCTCTCTCTCTCCAGCAGCTCCTCTCTCTTTCTCATCTCCCTCTCTCTCTCTCTCCAGCGGCTGCGCGGCAGCGGCGCCGAGCTTGGAGAATTCGTCGGAACTCTTGCGGCGGTGGTGGAGGAGATCCTCCATCTCTCTCTCTCCAGCGGCTGTCGCTCTCTCCTCTCTCTTTCTCATCTCCCTCTCTCTCTCTCCAGCGCGCCGCCTGGGCAGAATTCGTCGGAGTAGAGGATGAGGCGGCGACGGCAGATCTGGTCTGATGAGGCGGCGGCGGTGGATCTGATCTGATCGTTGCGCCGCCTTCTCCATCGGCAGATCTGATCTCCGCCTCCTTCGATTTCAGCCATGGCAGATCTGATCTGATCTGTGTGCTGCACGTATGGCACTTATGGCACTATTAGTGCCATAAGTGCCATAAGTGCACACTTCCCCCTAGGGTTTAGATATTCCATTTAGGGTTTAGATTATCCATTTGAGGTTTAGATGTTCCATTTAGGGTTTAGATTATCCATTTAGGGTTTAAATGATGTTGTTTCTGTATTTGTGCTGCACGTATGGCACTTATGGCATAAGTACCCAAAATGATTATTTTACTTGGTTTTATTTTGGATTTCCGTTGGCACTTATGGCACTATTAGTGCCATAAGTGCCAACGGAAATCCAAAATAAAACCAAAGTAAAATCTTGGCACTTATGGCACTAATAAAAATGGCCAAAATTTGTGTTTTTTCAATATGTGGCCATAAATTGTGCTTTATGCTTCATTTTGGCTACTTCAAAATTTTACTCATTAAAATATATATTGAAGTATATATATGTTATTTGGTACTTAATAATTTTTTGTCATTAAAATTTTTATAGATGGTGTGTAACATTATAGTTTTACATTTCAAAAAATTTAAATATTGAAGCTTAAATTATTTATTTGATTGATGAGTCTAATTATATAGTTTTTTTAATTCACAAAACAAAAATTGCATTATATGTTAGTTTGATTTACTATTTAATTTTTTTTTACTAATAAGGGTAATTATATAATTTTCAAATAAATACATAATAGTATAATTATTATTTATTTAATATAATTACATAATAGCTCAATTTCCTTGAGGCCAATTGGGTAGCCCAATTCGTTTGAGGCCAACAAAGGAAACAGTTTGAATCCAATTTGCTTGAGCCTAATTAATGATTTTATTGATGAAGCTAAGAAATAACTTTTTAATTTCTAAAAACTTTAAATTTATTTATTTCGTTTAAAGCTCAATAAAATAAATTAGTAGTACACTTTTTTTTTTTGTTTAAATGTGTTATTTTTTTGTGGCTCAATTTTTTTATATAACTTATTTTTGTTGTGGCGCATATGAAGAATAAATATATATGAGCTTAATTAAGCCATATATTCAATACAATACTTCTGAATGTAAAGTAAATTATCAATTTTGTTTAATTTCTCTGTATACATTACAATATTTCTCTGTAAATTATCAATTTTTTTTTAGAATCCTATAGTACTTCTACTATACATTATAAATACGTAAATTATCGGGCCGTGCGAAGCACGGGTTTAATACTAGTTGTATATTAATATAATATTGACTGATTATGTGAAACAGAATTGATGCTGAATATTTATTTATTCTAAATTTTATTTGATTAATTAAGTGAGCCATATTTCATTATCCCCTTGCTTAAAGGATTGGGCCCATGTGTTTTAGAATAATAAATTGTTGGTTAAATCATTGATCCCATTTGTTTTAAGGGATAATTGCGTGAAAATACATAAACTTTGCCAAAAAACCATATTTGACGCGAAGTTAGGATTTTACATTTTAATACACCAACTTTCGTTGTTGTCCAAATTTGATACGACTTAATTCTTAAAAATTCAAAAGACAACCCATTTTTGTAAATAATTATACAAAGACCCACTTATGTTATAATTTGGGACATTTAAACCAAAACAAGATATTTCCTTATGATTTTTCTTTTAATCTTTGATCCGCGCCTAAAATGGTTTAAAAGAAAACATCATAAGGAAATATCTTGTTTTGGTTTAAATGTCCCAAATTATAACGTAAGTGGATATTTGTATAATTATTTACAAAAAAATGTTGTTTTTTGAACTTTTAAGAATTAAGTCGTGTCAAATTTGGACAACAACGAAAGTTGGTGTATTAAAATGTAAAATCATAACTTCGCGTCAAATATGGATTTTTGGCAAAGTTTGTGTATTTAGGTGCAATTTTCCCTTGTTTTAACTAACTAATGGGCCTTTTTTTTTCTTAGAGTTCAACTGGGCCGAAAATTCATCTACCATTTTAAATCCATAAGGGCCCAATGACATTCATTTCTTTTAGTCCATGCATTCCCTTCCCCACGTAAACAAGAAGTAGCAAATATCTTATTTTAAAGATTAAACATCACAAGTTACGTGGAGAGAAATTCTTCTACAGTAACTCAATTTCATCCATAAAAGTCTTCACCCTTCAACGCCTACTCATCCCAAAATCAGTTCTTCACTCTAGGCTTCTTTTTAATCCATTTTCCCAACCTTGAGCTTCTTCTCAATTAGTATTCGACAGCAAATCTTGCAACTGGTAAAGGAATTCTTCCTATCTCCATTCTTAATTTTACACACAAGAGCTTTTAACTTTTAACTGCAGTCTATTTTCCTTTCTGCAGAACAATAGCATAACACCAAGGTCAGCCTTTTATTCAACCCATCATCGCTTGTTAAAGAAAAAAACTTTCATTTATACTAATTTGCACATACGTGAGTATCATAGAAAATGATGAAGCAACGCCGGGGAGATTAAAAGTGTATACCCGACGCTTTAAGAAGACAACAGCGTAGCAAGACGTAGGACGCATGAGTTTTTATTCAGTTTTTATTTTACTTTTGGGTTGTATGGGCTTTATGTCTTATGCATGGGCCTTAGTAGGAATTAAGTATTTATTTGCCCTCTTCTCAGTAAATTTGGGTATTCAGATAATATTTTTGTTAGCGTTTTTACGCTGTGACAGAGTGATTTTACTCTGCGGCCTCTTTGAGGATTTTCATTCAATATCAGTTCTTTTTCTCCCATTATTCCGTCTTCACTCTATTAATTTGGTGCGGTGAACGTGGAACTTATGGCGACGAATAAGGAACGAATTGAATATGTAGAGAAGACGGTAGAGGAAGTGCAGGCGACAGTTGGCGGATTGGAGATTTCGATGGCGACCATGCAGAAAACCCTAGCCGCTATTTTGTCTAAACTACCAGACCAGGAACAGGACGTAAGTTCAAGCGACTCAGGTAGTAATGGGGAATCTGGTAAGCAGCATGGGATGGACGTAGGAACTCCAGACACATCATTACCACGGATGGATATACCGTTGTTTGATGGGACAGACAGGCGTGGAACAATACTTTCTAGTGCAGCGCGTTCCAACTGAGCAGAAAGTGCGATTGGCGCTTATCGCCATGTTAGGACGCTCGATGTTTTGAGCGCAGTGGGTGCTGTGCCGCTCCGCAACTATACTATAGAATCAGTTTACGCAGGAATTAATAGAGCGTTTTGGCGACAGCTCGGCTATCAAAGCCTACGAGGCCATGCACGTAACCTGTCAGATAGGGTCATTGGAAGACTACTTAGCCTTATTTAAGGACCACCTCTGCCACGTGAGCAACAGTTGGGCATGTTCCTCGGCGGCTTGAATCAATCCATCAGAGATCGCATCCCAAGTTTGGAGATGACCGACGTGTTTGCTGCCATTAGATCGGCGCGCAGGATTGCACGGCCTCAAAGGACTGCCACCACACCAACAAAGTCTGGGTTCACTACTGGTACATTCACGCGATCAGTTTCGTCCTACCACAGCCCATTAACGACTTTGAGTCAGTCACAACAATCCGGAAACAGACCCCAATTCTCTTCATCAGCCTCATCTGGTCCATGAGGAAGCCGCAACTCGCGACTTAGCCTGGAACAACATAAGGAATATATAGCTAAAGGAAAGTGCTTTAAATATGGAGAACGCTACAGCCCCAAGCACAAGTGTGTGGCCAAATCACTCATGGTGATTTTGGAAGCGGAAGAGTATGACATGGAGGAGACTGGAGTGGATATGGAGCAGTAGGAAAATGCGGAACACGAGGGTCAGGGTATTCGAGCAGAATTGAAACAACTACAACTTTCCAAATTATCGTCCAACAGGTTTGATGGAGCCCAAACTTTGAAGCTGTTTTGTATTATCCCACCATTTTCTCTAGTATTCTTTATTATAAGGGTTGCATCATTAAGTTAGATAAGAAAGTCAAGATAGTTAGTGATTTATTTTAGAATTAGAGTTTTATTTTATAGAAATAGAATTTTGAATCCAAATTATTTATTCATTATATTTTAAATTTCAACTATTGTAAAGTATTTAAATTTTAAATGGTAAAGTCATTGAAAATTTTATTATATGTCAAGCTCATGAATTGTCTAGTCGCGCCCCTAATTAGAAGAAGACAAAATCTTGAGTACACCCGGGTTGTACCCTACCCAGATTCATAAGTTAACCCGAAAACCCGCATAGTATATATATTAAATACATGCGTACCAATATAAGTATAAAGTAGCCTAGTTGGCTAGGCGTGTTCCTTTCAACCGAAAGTATATGGGTTCTATTCCTATAAGTGTAAAGTGTTTTTTTTATGTCTTTTGTTTTTTTACTTTTTTTCCTAACAATTTTTTTTTCACTTCTTTTCTTTCACGCTTTTTTTTTCCACTTTTTCTTTCACGTTTTTTTTTTGTTGTTTTTTTTTTTTGTTTTGTGTAAGATTTTTTTTTTTTTGTCGTTTTGTTTTCTTACTTTCTTTCCAATATTTTTTTTAAACTTTTTTTCACTTCTTTTCTTTCACGCTTTTTTTCCCACCTTTTCTTTCATGTTTTTTTGTTTTTTTTTTCACTTTTTCTTTCATCGTTTTTTTTTGGTAATTTTTTTTTTGATTTTTTTCACTTTTTCACGCTATTTTCACTTTTTCCACATTTTTTTTACGTTTTCTCACACAAATGACACTATAACATTTCAAATGACACTACTTCGATATACAAATGACACTTTAACATTTCGAATGACACTACAATATTTTAAATGACACTTTAATATTTCAAATGACACTTTAGAATTTCAAATGACACTACCCCGACATACAAATGACACTACAAGATTTGGAACGACACTATAACATTTCGAATGACACTATGACGTTTCAAATGACACTATGAGATTTCGAATGACACTATAACATTTCGAATGAAACTACATGATTTGGAATGACACTATAACCTTTCGAATGACACTATGAGATTTCTAATGACACTATATGATTTGAAATGACACTATAATATTTCAAATGACACCAAAACATTTGGAATGACACTTTAAGATTTTCATACAGTGTCATTTGTAGAACATAATAGTGTCATTCTATATAGTGTTATTTATATGTATTAAAGTGTCATTCAAATACAAATATAGTATCATTTATTAATAAAAATACTGTTAATAAAAAATAATGTTATTTATTAAGAAAAATAGTGTCATTCAAACACAAATAATAATCTTGGATAGAGTCAAGAATAGTTTGGACAAAAAAAAATGATTTAGAACAAAATTGTGTCATTTATATACATGATTGTGTTATTTAGATAAATTAAAAGTGTCATTTAAGTATAAATGTAGTATTATTTATTAATGCATATAATGTTATTCGCTAAGAAAAATAGTGTCATTATTAGATATATTTAAAATGTCGTTTACTAAAAAAAAAATAGTGTCATTTAAATATATTAAAAGTGTCTGATGAAGCATGAAATTTCACCCTAAATATAAAACGATAAACGAGACATGAATTTACGTGGTTCAGTCATTAAGATCTATATACATGGGCGATTTACAAGTATTTCCACTATGATCTGTGTGTTACAAGTACAAGCTGAGTAGTAAGAATGAATCCCTCTCCCTTTCCATGTACAAGAGCCCTATTTAATTATAGATAACTAATTGGGCCTAACTGATGTGTGTATTTTAGTTACTTAGTTTAGTGTGTGTTTTACTATAGTTTTACATGGTTTTACATGATTTGTGATATTTTGGCACAAGAATTAGATGGATTGGAGATGGATGCTCGTGGATGGAAGAAGTTGGTGGAAGTCGAGTATTTGTTGAAGAGGAATTAAGGATTGGGCTTAGAGTTAATTATTCTAGATTTAATGAAGCCTTAAACTCTTGTTTTATTATTTATTTTGGGCTTAAGTTTTGATAAGGCCGAAAACAACCCAATTTTGTGGGCTAAGGGTCGGCCACTATAAGGGATTAATTCCCTAATTATGTTTCCTTAGCTTAGCCGCCTTATTAGACTTATAAATAGGAGTTGACTTTTAATTACCTAGGCATTCCTTTTTAATTGTAGTAATATCATTTTAATTTTGTTTTTGAAAAGGAGAAAAAAAGCGGTAATATCTATACCTAAATATTAATTCGAATTGATGTGAATCTCAATGACCAAGAAGTGACAATTGACATGGTAAGTAACTCTAGAATACACAGAATCTCACAGGAGGATTTCCTTTCTAAATCGTTTCTTTTAAATAGAAAGTTTAAATAAGTCGTATCTTGCTCAGACCAATAAATAGAGCTGAAGTTATAGTTAAAGCCACTAGTAGAAAACCGACTATGTATGGATGTAGCTCACCCGGGTCAAGAACTTCTTTGGCCTTCTTCATGCGCTTGGAAGCTTTCTCCAGGAGTGGCTTGCTTTCAAAACCCATCGAGGCCTCAGATAATAGCGGGAATCCTTCCATCGAACGGAAATTGAGGTTCCCAAGCTGATCGAAGAATCCACACTGGTCCTAGGTATAGGTAGATTTTTCGAGCTAAGAGTCAAATCAATCACTTATTCACAAACTTCGTGTGGGACTAATACTTTGCATTTCCCATCTCATGGAAAACCCTTTTCGCTCCGCTTAGCCTTATCCCCCTCTAAGGGGATTTTAGTGATAGGTTCTATAGGAACTGGACGATCCTATTTGGTCAAATACCTAGCGACAAACTCCTATGTTCCTTTCATTACGGTATTTTTGAACAAGTTCCTGGATAACAAGCCTAAAGGTTTTCTTATTGATGAGAGTGACGATATTGATGATAGTGACAATATTGATTATTGTGACAATATTGATGCTAGTGACGATATTGATGCTAGTGACGATGTCGATCGTGACCTTGATACGGAGCTGGAACTGCCGATCTTGGACTGGCCCCCTTCGCATGACCTAGAAAGAAAAAGAAGTCCGTGCTACTATAAGGCCTCTAAACTCCTCCCTCAGGGACACTGTTGCGTTGCCCATGGGGACGGGGTAGCCCCGACTTCCATAGGTCCTTGGTTCGACCTCCTAATGAGAATTGAGGTCCTTGCGCGGGTGTCTCATCCCTAAGACTTGCTTGCTCTGTATGGAGTGTCCCGTGGTTCCTCGAGTGCCAGCCGCAGAGAGGAATGCCATCAACTAGGGCGCTATTGACCACTAACCACTCGCTCGCCGGCCGCTCGGGCTCCGATCCCATTCCAACCTCGATCGAGTAGTGGAATCGACCCAGGAGGAAAAACAGAGGGAAGCGGAAGCCCTCGTTGTTACGAGACCCTGTTGCAGATTGAGTTCCTGGTCCGGGCTACATGAAGTAGTCCGGATTGAGCTCTTTTCAAGAGATTAAACAAGACTTTTCTGGTGATAATTCAAACCTTCGTACCAGCTCACCAAGGGATACAATGCCTCTACCGCCCACCTTACTCATGAGTCAACACCCCGGATTACCGACTGACGCCCCAATCGGTGCATTCTTGATCAAAAGGCAACAGAGCAGTTTTAACAACTAGCTACTTAGCTCACTCAGAACTACTCTGAAAGACTAGACCCAACATTGGTCGTTTTCCAGGATGAGTCGACAAAAGGACGTTATTGCTTGCTTTTCTATTAGGTTTTTATTGATTTGTCACTATACAATTCCATAGTTCAGAATTACTTTGTTTGCTTTTGTTTTGCTTTGGAGTTGGCGTGAAGATTTTGCAGCAGACGGTTTATTTGTTATTTTTTATTCAAGTGGTGATTTTATTTATTTCGCAATTTAATTTTTTTTTGTTTAATGCTTGCTTTAATTTATTTGCTTGTTTTTAGTTTAATTATGAGTAGCTAAACTTTTAATTCGGCGAGAATAATGAAACACTAATTTAGCAATCTGTGAGACCTAATTGGTTTTAAAATTGGTTCCTATTAATTTTGATTTATTCCTAGGGTTTAAAGATAATTCCGATTTTATTTAAGCCTGATCAACTTAGATTAAATTGGCAATTAGCACCTCCAATCCGTAATTGTTGGAATAGGGCTGATTAGTGATAAAACTACCGTGTTCGTAGTAGGAATAAATTGGTAGATTAATTATTACTAGCGTATCTAGGATAATTGGTCTAAATTGGGTTCCTTCTTCTTAATGCTATTAGAATATTAAATCTATGACTGTCGTATCCAGCTAGATTATATTTTAATAAGGGAAATAGGTAGGACTGGCGTATCCAGCCATCTATCGACACAGTAAGTAGGAATTGGGGTATGTCAGTGCGTATCACGGTATCCTACAACTAGTTGGTTGATAGGGATTAATTAATTTTTGCGTCGATGATCGGAGCTTTGAATTAGTGTGGATTTATTCGAGTCGAGTTACCTTTTTATTGATTTATTTCTAGAGTATTTTATTGGATTTAATTTGCTTTCTTAGTTATAATTAATTTTTCTCAAAATTAAGGCGTGGTGGCATCACAAAAAATATAGATTTTAGGGAATTGAATGATTTTAGCTGCTCTCTGTGGGATCGACCATGCTTATCATTATACTAATTAGTTTTGATAATTCTGCAGGAATTATTTGGTGGAAAACGACGTCCACCACTAACCCTAAAGCCCACGAAACAGAGAAGTGAAGCCCAACTCGGTGGTAAAGCTGGCTCTAGCAAGGCTGTCTCTGGTAGCGCTGCGCTCTGGCAAGCTGTCTCTGGAAGTGCTGCGCTCTGGCAAGGCTGTCTCTGGCAGCGCTGCGCAGCGCTGCGCTCTGGCAGCGCTGTCTCTAGTAGCGCTGCGCTCTGGCAGGGCTGTCTCTGGCAGCGCTGCGCTCCGGCAAGGCTCCCGGCAAGGCTGTCTCTGGCAGCGCTGCACTCTGGCAAGGCTCCCGGCAAAGCTGTCTCTGGCAGCGCTGCACTCTGGCAAGGCTATCTCTGGCAGCGCCGCACTCTGGCAAGGCTGATGCATATTTTACTCCTCATCAGCTACTCCCCCCCAGTCTAGTTGAACCGGGTCTTCTTCGAGTTCAACTGGTGAAGTGTTGTGTAGAGTCAGCACTGTGCTGCTCTTTCAAGTAGAGTTCAAATATTACGGCCCTGCAACCTTGTAACTTATCCAAGATTAAGTATTGTAGGTTTGCAAAATAATCAAAGACAAAATATTATACCCCTGCTAATGTCAACATAAGAATATCCCAACCATGTCAAAATATTAGAATATCAACAATAATAACAAGAATGAAGAAACTCCCTTTCGAACGTGCTCATTGAGCCTCCTTTTGATTATTATTATTGTGCTCGCGGCTAAGGCAGCTCTGGGAGCTCGCGACTCAGACAGCTCTGAAACTTAATGCTCCCGATTAAGGCAACTCTGGGAGTTCGTGCTTAGGCAACTCTAGTACTCAAGGCTCGCGACTAAGACAGCTCTGGGAGCTCGCGACTTAGGCAGCTCTGTGAGCTCACGCTTAGGCGACTTCTAGGTCCTAAGTGCTCGCACTACTACCAGCATTGGGATCCGGTGTAGGCAGCTGCCCGCGCTAAGCCAACTCTGGGAGCTCGGACTTAGGCGACATCTAAAAAATTTTACCCTCCTGAGGCCCGCGCTAAGGCAGCTCTGTGAGCTCGCGCTTAGGAGACTTTTAGGTCCTAAGTGCTCGAGCTACTACCAGCATTGAGATCCGGTGTAGGCAGCTGCCCGCGCTAAGCCAGCTCTGGGAGCTGGACTTAGGCGACATCTAAAAATTTAACCCCATTTCCTTAAATTTTGAATTTTTTATCCCTAAAAAATAGGATATGAGAGGTGACGGGGGTGTACACCCCCTACTCCCCCCAGTGTCGTGCGCGTACTTTAGAAGTCAAGCACAATTATTTGTCAGCCCTGCTTTCTGTCCCATTCATACATTCATCCATAAGGTAACTAAGAGTAGGAAAAAGAAAATCAACGCGGGTATGTACCCTAAAACCAAGAGTCCCATTTTATTCAAGAAAGTTGGTCCCGAACCTCGATAAAACCCCAGTGGGGAAAAAGAGTATCCGGTCTACAAGAGATGCGTCAGTACTGAGAAATTTCAAGCATAAAACCTTTTTAATGTATTGATATTCCAAGGCCTGGTAAGCGGCCTACCCTCTGAATCGGAAAGATGATAAGCTCCTCCTCCCAATATTTCTGTCACAACAAAAGGACCTTTCCAAGTGGGATCGAATTTCTTGGTTGGATGGTGCGCTTCCACGCGCTTCAGCACTAGATCCCCTTTGTTAAACTTTCGCGCGTCTAGCCTTGACAAGGCTCTTATACTTGGTTGTCCGTAACACCGCTGCATCTCTGTGCAGGTCAATCATGTCGAGGTCAAGGAGATGCAGCTCATCGTTTCTGATGGGGTCATAGTGCAATATCCGGTGCGAAGCTAAGCGCACCTCTGTTGGGATTACAGCGTTGGACCCATAAACTAAAGTGAATGGGGCTTCCCCCGTAGCAGTTTTAGGGCTAGTACGGTGAGCCCATAAGACTCCATCCAGCTCTTCCGCCCACTTTCCCTTGCATTTCTCAAGTCTCTTTTTCAACCCTTCACAGATGGTGCGGTTGGTGAGCTCCACTTGCCCGTTTGCTTGGGGGTGCGCTACGGATACGAAGCGCTGCATGATATCCCTAAAAAATAGGATATAAGCGGTGACGGGGGTATACACCTCCTACTCCCCCCTTGATGCAGACCAAAGATCGTTGGTGCAAGACCCGGTGCATGTTCCCGTTGGTCTGGTGACAAGAGCTAGAGCCAAGAAGTTCAAGGAGAGCTTAATGATCTTGGTTGAAGAAATCTGGAGACAAGAGTTGCGAAAGCCAATCGGAGATCATGGAGTTGGTGAAGTGAATTCAGGCGTGATTAATCTTATTACGTGCAGAGCTGAATTTGACGCCAGAACAGAGCCAATCTCGCTAGAGCTGAATACGTTATGCCAGAGCCGAGCTTCACATACCAGAGCTGGCGTCCAGAGCTGACTAAGTTGTGTTTACAGAACTGGCTTCCAGAGCTGAATAAGCTATGTTTCCAGAGCTGGCGTTCTCGCCAGAGTAGACTATGTTTTCAGAGCTGGCATTCTCGCCAGAGTAGACTATGTTTTTAGAGCTGGCGTTCTCGCCAGAGTTATCTAAAACTTGCCGAACAAGTTTTCTTTTTGTTTCCTTGTTTTACGTTGTTTCCTTCATTAGATTAGGTTTAGTTTTGCCTATATATATGGCTGCTACATGTTGAACGATAACCAACCTTTTTGATATATAAAATTTGTGAGTTTATTCTCTTTTGAGAGCTTCGAATTCTTTCTTGATTTTGCCAAGACGAATTCAACTTATCGACGTAATGGCGAGTTCAACCAACCCTCGTCGGGTGTCATTCATCATCCCCGAGTTGCTGCGCCAACTGCACGTTGGGGTTTAGGGATTCGTTCGCCTAGATCATTTCGTGGGTTAGATTCAGAGATTTTGGGATATTCCATAATCTATCTTTCGTTTTCAAGTCTTCCGCTAGCGTGTTCGTTTGAACGGTCCGGCAAGGATCATATCATTTGATATCATTATCCAAGTTTCATTTCTGTCTTCGTTCAAGGGTAGAAATTCTAGGGTTTTTGCGTCTTCGTTTTTTAGTCCACGTTTTTCTGTTCGTTCTAGGGTTTCGTCTCTTCATCTATTTCAGTATTTTTCCATATATCTTCCTGTGAGAATCTTTTTCGCCCATACAAATCTTACATAATTTTCCATATTCCATATTCCATAGTCCATAATTCCATCCGTTCGTGAGTTCTTCAGAATCTACGTTTCGTAAAAGTTAAAAAAAAGACAAAGTATAGAAATTTTTGAAAATTTACTTTCTGCAAATTTGTTCCTTTGTTTCCATGGGTGTGTAGAGCTGTTGAGGGCAGTTCTGTGCGCACTTTCTGAAATCTTCGGTGTGCAATCTTGTTTTCTGGTTTCTTTGGGTAGTATAGAGCGTTTTGAGCTTGTTTTTCTGCGCAGCACTATTTAGGTTTCCAATCTGCGTCTCGTGAGTCTTTCGTCTTTGTTGGGTTCTATACAATCGGTGTATTGGTGTGGTACCTTGTGGGGCATTCATTGAGTGCTCTCGTGAGTCTGCTTGGTGGTCTCATTTGTCATTGTTGGTATTTGAATTCAAGTGGTAGATTGAGGGAGTTTGATTTTCTTGAGAGAGAACTTGAGTGGAAAAAGGCAAGAGTGGTGAGATTATTAGAGGGAAAAAGCCGTGATTTGTGTGATACACGAGTGTTGAGTGATTCATATTTGTGTGATATACACAAGTGTTTGTGAGGCGGTGAGGTTTCTTTTGTTTTTACTAACCTTTTCTTATTTCTGTGTCACAATGTCAAAGAAAGATGAACAGGGTTCGCACGTGGAGGACCAATCGGCCATTGATCCAAAAGCGAAATTCGTTATGGAGGATCAATCTGCTTCTGATCCAAAAATGAAATTCATAATGGAGGCTTTGAGATCGGAATTTGGAAAGTTTATGAGATCCAAATTCGAGGGAATGCATGAGTGGATGGACTAGTTTGAGCAATCTCATTCCACTTCGACTCGAGGAGGCCGTGGTGGTCGAAGAGGACGAGGAGATCGAGGAGGACGTGGTAGTGGCGGATTGCGCATGCCACTTCGACATATTCATCATAGCGAGGAGTATGTCGAGGAACCAGAGTATGAAGAAGAAGACGAGGGGCGTTGGCGTAGAGATGGTGGTCAGAATTATCAAGATGACAACCTCGACAACAACAAGATGAACATTCCCTCATTCCAAGGGAAGAACGAGTCAGAATTGTACCTTGAGTGGGAAAGAAAGGTGGAGCTGCTATTCGATTGCCACAACTACTCCGAGCTCAAGAAGGTGAAGTTGGCAACGATTGAGTTCGCAGATTACGCACTGGTGTGGTGGGATCAGATGGTGACGAATAGGAGAAAAAACGGAGAGCCACCTATTCAGACTTGGCCAGAGATGAAGGCGGTGATGAGGAAGCGTTTTGTGCCTAATCATTACTATCGGGAGCAATTCAACAAATTACAGAATTTGAAACAAGGCAGTAGGAGCGTGGATGAGTATTACAAAGAGATGAAGGTGGCCATGTGTTTAGCCCTATTTTGTGATGAATCTCTGGGTGTTTACGTGTTATATTGACTTTTATTTTGGTCTCTTTCACTTAAGAGTTGAATGATTTGAGCTTTTGTGCTAATTTTGTTGTCTCAGGATTTTGTGCTCACATTGATTGATATGTGAACAAAATTAAAGTCAGAATTTAGTTGAATGGTCTGATGAAGAATCAAAGTTCGTCTCGATACGAGTTCGTAGGCGAAAACGGATCTAAAATCCGACTTGAAACGAGGGAGAACGGACCAAAACAAAAACGCCGCGCGCACGGCGCCCGCCTAGCCTCGCCGCTCGCCTACTTTGGATTTACGAAAGGGGTAGTAGGCGGCCGCCTACTTCTCTAGGCCACCGCCTACTTCTAGGCCACCGCCTTCTCTAGGCCACCGCCTACTTCTAGGCCACCGCCTTCTCTAGGCGGCCGCCTACTGCGTGATCTGGCAGTTACGAATTTTTTAGTTTAAAACCCATCTCTAGGGTTTCACTTTATACACTCGAACCCAGCAGCCTCCAAGGGCGATTTCCACATTTTTCCTTGGGTTTTTAGAGTTTCAAATCAATTACTTTCGATTGTGGATTCATTGGATTGCTTTGGATGTCAATTAACACTTCATCGGATTGGTTTTCCTTGGATTGCTATGTTTTGTAAGAACTCCCTTTGATTCTCTTTGTTTATGAATCCCTTGGTTATTTGAGTTTTTGTTTCTTTGCTTTGATGAATGTGATGATTGGAGATTATTATTGTTGAGTTTAGATAATCTTGATTATATGAATTCTTTGGTTAATTGAATCTTTGTTTTATACTTTTGATGGATGTAAGGATTAGAGATGATTGTTGTTGAGTTTAGATAATCTACGTGATTCGTAGTTCGTTGCTATTGCTTACGTTTTTCCCTTCTTGTTGGTGAAAGTTTAGAGATTTCTTTTTATGGAGATTAAGATTTTCTTTGCATTCGAATCTTATGCTTGATTTAGTTTCTTGCCTAGGTAGTTATTAATCTTTGATGTTTACAAGTTTATGATCGTTTGGTTTAGTGTTGGAGTTGGAAACTCTTGTTGATTTCGTTAATGTTCAAATACCATGTTCTAGTTAGTTCGTCGTTGAGTTGCTTGCGGAATTCTCTTGGATTGTGTGTGTTTGCTTAACATTCATTTGATTAAATGTTAATATGTTATTTCGCCTAGATAATCGTTGTTTATGGTGTTGAATTGATGATTGCTTTCTAGATTGCTAGTTTAGAACCTTAGCTTTGTTTTCCTTCTTGCGTTCTTATTGGCTTCCTATCTTTTGCCTAGTTAACTTTATATGCTTTATTTTAATTACGCATTAGTTAATCGGAGAGAAAGTGTCAGACCCAATTACCCGATTAGAGTGTTTAGATTTCTTTTAAGTTTCTTGTGAGCGATACGATTAGAGCCCTGCTAAGTCTTCCTTGTGAGACGACTTGAGTCACCTTACCACCCTAGGACGACCTCGTATAAATTCGAGTCCATCCGTTAGGTGTTTTTGGATGAGTCAAATTTTGGCGCCGTTGCCGGGGAAGGCTTTAGGCATTTGATTGTGTTGCATTGTTTTCCGTGTTTATTTTTGTTTATTTCTTTTGACTCGGTTATTTTCTCCCTCCGGTGCGTTTGATTTGTTTGTTCGTGTTGTGTATGCAAGGACGTAGAAGCTTGAAGAGAAAGCTTGCACCTTACTACGACAACATTCATCGACCTCGGGAGGTTCTTTCAAGCCTGGAGAAGGAGTCCGAGTCCAGTTCGAGAAGTTTTGTGGAATCACAGTTTCAAGAGAAAAACTGTGAAGAGAGAATTGCTTCCGATCCCATCTTGGAAGCCGTGGAGGAGACGCCTTCAGTGCATTCTGAAGAAGAAAAAGAAGAAGCTCGGCCTAATCCTGACCAAGAAGCAATGGCGGAGCAGAATGTCCAGTACATGGGAGATTTTTCCTGGCCAGTTATTGGGACCACTAGCACTTCTGCGATAGTGCTTCCCACGGCGGTCCGAAATTATAATCTGAAGCCCAATGATTCAAACCTGTTGCCGCTCTTTTATGGGATGCCCAGTGAGGACGCCTTGCAGTTCATCCGTGATTTCTGCACCCAAGTGCAGACCTTCCCACTGCTGGAACTCACCGAGGATCAGTTGAGACTCAAGTGCTTACCCTACGCACTCAAGGACCGGGCGAGAACGTGGTTGCTGTCCCTACCGCCGAACTCCATCACTACATGGGGAGAGGCGTGTGAGAAGTTCATGCTCAAGTACTACCCTAATCACAAGACTCAAGAGATTAGGAGCCAAATAATGAACTTCATGCAAGGAGCTGACGAGCCTCTCCACGAGGCTTGGGAGAGATTCCAAGAGCTCCTCCGCCAGTGCCCGCAGCACCAGCTTGCACCCGTCATGTTGATGCAGTTCTTCTATGACGGATTGATCCAGACGGCACAGTTTATGGTGGACAGTACAGCAGGGGGCAACATTGCCCGGAAGACAGCTGATGAGCTCAAAGGGATTTTCGAAACACTTGCCGCGAGTTCTCAACAGAAATCAGTTAGAGGAAGGAGGGTTGAAGCCAATGCAGTAGCTCCCAACAATGAGCTTCAGAAGCAAGTAGCGGACCTGATGAGGCAAGTACAACACCTCACGATGAACCAGGTGAAGGCTCCACTAGTTCATGCGCCACCAGCAGAAGGATGTGGCATATGTGGCGATTTTGGTCATGGAACCAACGCGTGCCATCGCATGGGGGAATGCACACCTGAAGGAGAAGCAGAGGTCTATGCTGCTCAGAGCTATCCGGGGAGGCCTCAATTTGAACAGAGGCCCGTGTTTAATCAAGGGCAACAAAATTCCAACTCGGGTTGGAGAGCTCAGCAGCAGAACTACACTCAAGCTTATCAGCAACAGCAGCCCTCGCAGTATCAGCAGTATCAACAGTTTCCTATACAACAAGGGAATTTTCAGCAGCAGCAGCAGCAGCAATACCAGAATGCTCCCCAACAGTTTCAGAAGCAAGCTCAACCACAGAAGCCGTCTCTCGAGGACACCATGCAGTCTTTCATGGAGATGACCAAACGGAACATGGAGTCTCAGAGTGCTACCATCAAGCGTCTCGAGACTACAGTTGGGCAACTTACAGGAGCCCTGAATCAGCTGCAGCAAGAACAGCCGACCGGAAAGTTCCCAAACCAGGACAAACAGCCGCATCAAGCTCATGCCGTTGAGGTAGTCAAGGACAAGGCCCCAATAACCATGGGGAGATGGAGAAGCAAAACTGTGCAGGCAATCAAGGCTACCCAATGCCCCAGTGAGCCACTGCCACCCGTCACTGTTGCACTAGACCAACCACCACCCAAGCAAGGAGATCCAGGTAGCTTTATTTTTGATATTAGCTTAGGTGGGGTTGAAAAGGTTTTGGGAATGCTTGATTTGGGCGCGGCAGTCAATTTGATGCCGCTTGATATTTTTGAGAGGTTGGGAAATAAAGAGCTGAAATGCACGAACATTAAGATAGAGCTAGCTGACGGCTCCATTAGCAGCCCACGAGGCCTTGTTGAGGATGTTGAGGTGGTCGTGAGGGGGATTAGTGTTTTCACTGATTTTGTTGTACTTGATGAGGAAAAAGGGATTAGAGGCGAGAATGGGCATCTCGTGCTACTTGGCCGACCCTTTATGGCTACCACCCGTACTCGCATCGATGTGGGTACGGGAACTGTAAGTATGGTAGGGGCGGGTAGAGCGGTAACATTCTCTATTTTTGATCAAAAACCTACTACCCCCACTCGCTTAATTCAAACCTGCTCTTATGTTGAAGCATTTGATGCTTTGGATGAGAACTATATTGTGCAGGAATTCCTTGCTAACCTGCAGGATGAGGCTGACATTGAGCAGGAATCTCTGGATAAGCTGCACGAGGAATATGACATAGAGCAAGGCTTCCTGTCTGCCTTGCCACTGGAAGAGAAGCTCGATGAGGTTGTGTCACTCAATCTCCTTGGATGGGTGGATAGAGGAGCATCTCATGATATGAGCATGGAACGCTCATTTGGAGGACCCGCAGCTGCAATTCAAAAAGATGTGTTTACAAGGGCGCTAAGGCAGCTGGAGCTCCAATCGGATTTTGGTTAAGGGACCTTCTTAGTCGGGCTGGCGACTTAAAAACTAGCGCTGCATGGGAGGCAACCCATGTTTTCTTGCTTTTTCTGGTTTCATTTTTCTGTCGTTTTGTTTGTGTTGTGTTTTGTTGCATCTGTTGTTTGGTGCAGGTTGTTGCGTTGGAGACTGCTTGTTCTTTGGATGAGAGAGAGGCAAACATCGTGGGACACTACAGACTCACCACTGGATCGGTATTTAGGGAAGTTTTCTCCTTCACCCCTCTTTTTGTTTGCACTGAGGACAGTGCCAGAGTTTAAGTGTGGGGGGGGGGTGTTTGTTGGTAGTTGTGATCCTATGGGTGCCTTTTTGTTGTGTTTTTGGGCTTTCTTGTGTGGGGCAAATGGTCTCCTTTATCTTGATTGTTGTTTGGCTTCAAGTAATAATGCACACTTTGATGATTTGTTCACAAGTAAATTTCATGCTTTGTGTTGGCTTGGTTGCTATCTTTGTCTCTCAGGCTATGCATATTCCTCTCTTGATGTAAGTTGTTTAATGTTTTGGATGCAACACCCTTATGAGCTATTCTTGACGTGATTTGTCCGGTAGATGCTAGAGGGAGTGTTTTCATTGTGATAGCCTACGATCTTATCCCTTGAGTTTGAATGTTGGTTTGTTGTGAAGTTTTCTATAGCTCTGGGTCTCTGCTCCTCTGACGGTAGTGTTATGAGCATGGAAAACCACGTGAGAACATTTTGGATTACCTCCAAAAGTGTTGATCTCACGAAAGTTGGCCCATCTATTGAGAATGGAATAACATCACCTTTAAAAGAAAGATGTATAAATTTTTTTTTTTTGGTTTGATTGTTTATCATCTTTAAGGAAAATGGGATTTGATTATAAAGGCAATCACATTAGGGAATTCACCTCTAGCGGAGAATTGGGTCTGATCGGATTGAATTGTATCATGTGGTTGTTGCTTCTTAAAATCTTAACAATGAACATCTCGTGAGGAATGTGAATGGCTAAGAGACTTAGATTGGTTGGAGATGTGAATGGTGAGGAAGTTTTCTTGTGAACTATCTTTTGGTGTCGTGACTTTGCTTGAGGACAAGCAAAGGATCAAGTGTGGGGGGGTTGTTTAGCCCTATTTTGTGATGAATCTCTGGGTGTTTACGTGTTATATTGACTTTTATTTTGGTCTCTTTCACTTAAGAGTTGAATGATTTGAGCTTTTGTGCTAATTTTGTTGTCTCAGGATTTTGTGCTCACATTGATTGATATGTGAACAAAATTAAAGTCAGAATTTAGTTGAATGGTCTGATGAAGAATCAAAGTTCGTCTCGATACGAGTTCGTAGGCGAAAACGGATCTAAAATCCGACTTGAAACGAGGGAGAACGGACCAAAACAAAAACGCCGCGCGCACGGCGCCCGCCTAGCCTCGCCGCTCGCCTACTTTGGATTTACGAAAGGGGTAGTAGGCGGCCGCCTACTTCTCTAGGCCACCGCCTACTTCTAGGCCACCGCCTTCTCTAGGCCACCGCCTACTTCTAGGCCACCGCCTTCTCTAGGCGGCCGCCTACTGCGTGATCTGGCAGTTACGAATTTTTTAGTTTAAAACCCATCTCTAGGGTTTCACTTTATACACTCGAACCCAGCAGCCTCCAAGGGCGATTTCCACATTTTTCCTTGGGTTTTTAGAGTTTCAAATCAATTACTTTCGATTGTGGATTCATTGGATTGCTTTGGATGTCAATTAACACTTCATCGGATTGGTTTTCCTTGGATTGCTATGTTTTGTAAGAACTCCCTTTGATTCTCTTTGTTTATGAATCCCTTGGTTATTTGAGTTTTTGTTTCTTTGCTTTGATGAATGTGATGATTGGAGATTATTATTGTTGAGTTTAAATAATCTTGATTATATGAATTCTTTGGTTAATTGAATCCTTGTTTTATACTTTTGATGGATGTAAGGATTAGAGATGATTGTTGTTGAGTTTAGATAATCTACGTGATTCGTAGTTCGTTGCTATTGCTTACGTTTTTCCCTTCTTGTTGGTGAAAGTTTAGAGATTTCTTTTTATGGAGATTAAGATTTTCTTTGCATTCGAATCTTATGCTTGATTTAGTTTCTTGCCTAGGTAGTTATTAATCTTTGATGTTTACAAGTTTATGATCGTTTGGTTTAGTGTTGGAGTTGGAAACTCTTGTTGATTTCGTTAATGTTCAAATACCATGTTCTAGTTAGTTCGTCGTTGAGTTGCTTGCGGAATTCTCTTGGATTGTGTGTGTTTGCTTAACATTCATTTGATTAAATGTTAATATGTTATTTCGCCTAGATAATCGTTGTTTATGGTGTTGAATTGATGATTGCTTTCTAGATTGCTAGTTTAGAACCTTAGCTTTGTTTTCCTTCTTGCGTTCTTATTGGCTTCCTATCTTTTGCCTAGTTAACTTTATATGCTTTATTTTAATTACGCATTAGTTAATCGGAGAGAAAGTGTCAGACCCAATTACCCGATTAGAGTGTTTAGATTTCTTTTAAGTTTCTTGTGAGCAATACGATTAGAGCCCTGCTAAGTCTTCCTTGTGAGACGACTTGAGTCACCTTACCACCCTAGGACGACCTCGTATAAATTCGAGTCCATCCGTTAGGTGTTTTTGGATGAGTCACCATGATTCGAGCCAATGTTGTGGAGGACAGAGAGACGACCATGGCTAGATTCTTGGCTGGATTACATTGGGATATTCGTGATAAGGTGGAGTTGCAACATTATGTTGAGTTGGAGGACATGGTCCACATGGCAATAAAGATTGAGAATCAACTCAAGAGGAGGGGCACCCAGAGACAGAGTCAGCGTCCGAACACGTACAGCTCTGGCGGCAATCGGAGACAGAGTCAGAACATTTATAGCTCTGGCAGCAACCAGAGACAGAGTCAGAGCATTTACAGCTTTGGCAGTAACCAGAGATAGAGTCAGAGCCCTTACAGCTCTGGCGGCAGCCAGAGACAAAGTCAGAACACTTCCAGCTCTGGCGGCAACCAGCGACAGAGTCAGAGAGAGGGGCCGAATGCCGCAAATTTGAGCACCACCGTCGTGCCCGATGGTAGAAACCGAGATAAGAAGTGTTTCAAGTGCCAAGGATTTGGACATATCATGAGCGAATGTCCAAACATGCGAATCGTGATCATAAGAGATGACGGTGATGTCGTGACAGACGGAGAGGAGACCGATCCAGTGATGCCTGGATTAGAGGACCCCGACGACGAGGAGGAGTGTGAGGAGATTTTCGCACCAAATGGACAACTGTTTGTAGCTAGGAGAGCTTTGAGTGTCCAAACTCAACCGGAGGAGAGAGAGCAGCGGGAGAACCTCTTTCACACAAGATGTCTTGTTCAAGACAAGGTATGTAGTGTGATCATTGATGGAGGGAGTTGCACGAATGTAGCAAGTAAGTCCATGGTGGAGAGATTGGGGCTGACCGAGGTAAAACACCCCAAATCATATCGTCTGCAATGGCTGAATGAGACTGGCGTCGTTAAAGTCACCAAGCAAGTGAAAGTGCCATTTCGCATTGGGAAGTATGAGAAGGAGGTGTTGTGCGATGTTATTCCCATGCAGGCGAGCCACATCTTGTTGGGTAGGCCGTGGCAGTTTGATAGACGAGTTACTCATGATGGATTCACCAACAAGTACTCCTTTGAGTATAAGCAAAAGAAGGTGTCACTTGTCCCTCTTAGCCTTAAACAAGTTTATGAGGATCAAGTGCAATTGCAAAAGGAGGCGGATAAGGTGAAGAGTAAGAAGCAGCCGGTGGAGAAGAAGGAGATTGGATTGACACATAAGTCCTTCCTTGCTAGGTCTTGTGATTTGAAGTGGTGCATGAAGGAGGAGAGGCCGATTATTGTGTTGCGGTTTAATGAGAACTTGATTATTACTAATGATCTCTCTTCTCTACCCCCTTCTATCCGTTCGGTTTTGCAAGAATTTGTTGAAGTTTTTCCCGATGATACACCGCATGGTTTACCACCAATTCAAGGGATTGAACATCAAATTAATTTTGTGCCTGGAGCTACTCTGTCGAACCGACCAGCCTACCGAACCAATCCGGAGGAGACAAAGGAGTTGGAGAGGCAAATCGGCGAGTTATTAGCTAAAGGGCATGTGAGGGAGAGTTTGAGTCCTTGTGTGGTACCTGTTCTACTCTTACCCAAGAAGGACGCAAGCTTGAAGATGCGATTGTCGAGCCATCAATAACATCACGGTAAAGTATCGCCATCCCATTCCTCGTTTAGATGACATGCTTGATGAGTTGCATGGTGCTTGCGTGTTCTCTAAGATTGATTTGCGTAGCGGATACCATCAAATTAGGATTAAGGAAGGCAATGAATGGAAAACTGCTTTTAAGACAAAACTTGGTTTGTATGAGTGGTTAGTTATGCCTTTTGGCTTGACTAATGCCCCTTATGAATCATGTTTTGCGCAAAACTTGGTTTGTACGAGTGGTTAGTACGTTTATGCGTCTTATGAATCATGTTTTGCATACTTTTATTGGTAGATTTGTCGTTGTCTACTTTGATTATATCCTTATTTATAGCAAGAGTCATGATGACCACGTAGAACATTTGAGATCGGTTTTGGATATGCTTAGGAAGGAGAAGCTGTTTGCTAACCTTAAGAATTGCACGTTCTCTACGAACAAGCTTATGTATCTTGGTTTCGTTGTTAGTGCGCAGGGTGTACAGGTTGATGAGGAGAAGATACGAGCTATCCAAGAGTGGCCGACTCCCAAGAGCATTGGAGAAGTTAGGAGTTTTCATGGACTTGCTAGCTTCTACCGGCGGTTCGTGCCTCATTTTAGCAGTGTGGCAGCGCCGCTAACCGAGGTTATCAAGAAGAATGTGGAGTTCAAGTGGGGAAAGGCGCAAGAGGAGGCGTTTGCATTGTTGAAGTACAAACTGACTCATGCCCCGGTATTATCTCTTCCTAACTTTTCAAAATCTTTTGAGATTGAATGTGATGCTTCTGGTGTTGGAATTGGTGCAGTTTTGATACAAGAGAGACGACCCATTGCGTACTTCAGCGAGAAGCTAAACAGAGCGACGTTGAGCTATCCTACGTACGACAAGGAGCTATACGCCTTGGTGAGAGCATTACAAACATGGCAGCACTACTTGTGGCCCAACGAGTTCATCATTCACACGGATCATGAGTCGTTGAAGCATTTGAAGGGGCAGCACAAGTTGAACAAGAGGCATGCGCGGTGGATGGAGTTCATTGAAACGTTTTCCTACGTCATCAAGTACAAGCAAGGTAAGGAGAATGTGGTGGTAGATGCACTTTCTCGGAGGTATACCTTGATCTCTACTTTAGATGCCAAGTTGCTTGGGTTTGAATGCATTAAGAGTGCGTATGAGCAAGATGGTGATTTTAGTGAGATTTATCGAGCATGCGAGAAATATGCTAGTGGAGAGTATTTTAGGCATGATGATTATCTTTTTAGGAAGAATAAGTTGTGTGTGCCTAAGTGTTCTCTACGTGATTTGTTATAGCTTGAGTCTCATGGTGGGGATTGATGGGACATTTTGGCATTGCTAAGACTTTGGCAGTTTTACATGAGCATTTCTTTTGGCCTCACATAAAACGAGATGTTGAACGAATATGTGGTCAATGTGTTACATGTAAGCAAGCCAAGTCTAGGGTGAGTTCCCATGGGTTGTACACACCTTCACCTATCCCTACTGCACCTTGGATTGATATTTCTATGGATTTTGTGTTAGGTCTACCTAAGACTAAGCACGGTCGAGATTCTATTTTTGTTGTGGTTGATCGTTTCTCTAAGATGTCACATTTCATTCCATGTCATAAATCTGATGATGCATCTCATGTAGCCGATTTGTTCTTTAGAGAGGTTGTTAGATTGCATGGCATGCCCAAGACTATTGTTTCTGATAGGGATGCGAAGTTCTTGAGCTACTTTTGGAAGACTTTGTGGTGTAAGTTAGGTACGAAACTTTTGTTTTCTACTACTTGTCATCCACAAACTGATGGTCAAACCGAGGTGATGAATAGGACTTTGTCTACTTTGCTTAGAGCTATTATCAAGAAGAACATTAAGTCTTGGGAAGAGTGTTTGCCTCATGTCGAGTTTGCATACAATCGTTCTGTTCATTCTGCTACTAAGTTTTTGCCTTTTGAGCTTGTGTATGGATTTAACCCTTTGACCCCGTTGGATTTATCTCCTTTACCCGAGCGTGAGCATACTAATCTTGATAGCAAGTAGCGGGCTGAGTTTGTAAGGCAGATCCATGAGAAGGCCAGAATGAACATTGAGCGCCGCACATAATAGTACGCAGAGCAAGCCAACAAAGGACGTCGCAAGGTGGTGTTCGATCCCGGTGATTGGGTTTGGCTGCACATGCGCAAGGAAAGGTTTCCAGAGCAGCGGCGATCAAAGTTACTGCCTAGAGGCGACAGGCCATTTCAAGTGTTGGAGCGCATCAATGACAATGCCTACAAGTTGGACTTATCAGGTGAGTATAATGTAAGTGCATCTTTCAATGTGACTGATTTGAGTCCTTTTGATGTAGGCGATGCTTTGGATTTGAGGACAAATCCTCTTCAAGAGGAGGGGAATGATGCAGACCAAGGATCATTGGTGCAAGACCCGGTGCATGTTCCCATTGGTCCGGTGACAAGAGCTAGAGCCAAGAAGTTCAAGGAGAGCTTAATGATCTTGGTTGAAGAAATCTGGAGACAAGAGTTGCGGAAGCCAATCGGAGATCATGGAGTTGGTGAAGTGAATTCAGGCGTGATTAATCTTATTACATGCAGAGCTGAATTCGATGCCAGAACAGAGCCAATTTCGCCAGAGCTGAATACGTTATGCCAGAGCCGAGCTTCACATACCAGAGCTGGCGTCCAGAGCAGTATATCTTCAGAGCAGAACAGAATGCTAAAGCAGAACTGAAATCCAGAGCTGGCGTCCAGAGCTGACTAAGCTGTGTTTACAGAACTGGCTTCCAGAGCTGAATAAGCTATGTTTCCAGAGCTGGCGTTCTCGCCAGAGTCCAGAGCTGGCATTCTCGCCAGAGTAGACTATGTTTTCAGAGCTGGCGTTCTCGCCAGAGTTATCTAAAACTTGCCGAACAAGTTTTCTTTTTGTCTCCTTGTTTTACGTTGTTTCCTTCATTAGATTATGTTTAGTTTTGCCTATATATATAGCTGCTACATGTTGAACGATAACCAACCTTTTTGATATATAAAATTTGTGAGTTTATTCTCTCTTGAGAGCTTCGAATTCTTTCTTAATTTTGCCAAGACGAATTCAACTTATCGACGTAACGGCGAGTTCAACCAATCCTCGTTGGGTGTCATTCATCGTCTCCGAGTTGCTGCATCAACTGCACATTGGGGTTTAGAGATTCGTTCGCCTAGATCATTTCGTGGGTTAGATTCAGAGGTTTTGGGATATTCCATAATCTATCTTTCGTTTTCAAGTCTTCTGCTAGCGTGTTCGTTTGAACGGTCCGACAAGGATCATATCACCCCTCCCCAGTGTCATGCGCGTATTTTAGAAGTCAAGCACGATTGTTGAAGACCCGATAAATACGACATAAGAAAATTTGATGAATAACTTAGAGAAAAACCCAATGAATAAAGGACGCACCCTGATTGGATGTCATCAGTCATCAGTCGAAGATATTCATGCAATGCAATATCAGCATCGAATTGAAGCTTAGACAAGCACCAGTCGATATTCTGCATCTGACTGACGTAAAGAGTATCAGACACGCCACATTAAATGCTCAAGTACAACAACATTAAATGCCGAAAATTTGAAGATCGTCCTTGCAAGTACCAAAGCCTCTCTTTGCGTATAAAGATGCAAAAACACCATACTCCGAGGACAAGACAATTCAAATATTAGTCAAATGGAGTATCTAAAGATTGCCACCTCAGCCTAAGAAGCGACATCCTCTCACAACGGCAAAAATCCTGAAGACCATCTCTCCAACGGATCTATTCAAGACTTCGCCTATAAAAAGAGCTTGAGAAACGTCTGCAATCTTCACCGATTTGAAGACATATGCTGAAGCTCTGTCAAATTTAAGAGCCAACATTTTCATAGATAGATAGATTTTGAATCGAAGAAGAGAGTAATTCATCGTTGTAAAATCAGTCTAGCTAATTACCTAAACTCTCTTAGTTGACTAGGCACCTCTTGTTATATCATAAGCCTAGTATAGATTACATGAGAGCCTGTTCTCAGTAGTCTATGTTGGAAGAGTCCAAACCCATTTTCAACCGAGAGAAAAGCGTGTTTGAGTGGTTGTTGTTTAGTACCAGTAAACTAAACAGTTCGGTCACCTTGGCACCCGGTAAGCCAAGAGAGAGTTCAGACCAAGGGTTCTGTCTCCAAAGACCTTAGTGTTTCGCTGATTGGACACGACAGTATCAGAGAAATCCAATTCAGAGTGGATTGGTGGGTTTGTTGTGCACCTTGAAGCATTAGGCCAGAGTGTTTGTCAGACTCATCATCTGGTCGTGGAGTAGGAAAGTTGTTTCCGAACCACGTAAAAATCCTTGTGTTCTTTATCTGCTTTTATTTATTTATTTACTTATGCTTAAACTGTTTTCAACTGAACTGGACTAACTGAAAAATGTAACTAAGAATTTTACAAATGACAAACCTTTCTAAAGGCTATTCGCATTAAGTTTAAATTCCTCTGTTGAGTTATTAATCCTACTGACGACTCAACTGATAGTCAGAGAGACTAATAACTCTACTCTGTTTAGACTGAAGCCTTATGTGGATATCAGTTAAGCCTAGTGCTCGATTGAAGTCAAATCACTGAAGTTCTTTTAGTATCAGCCTTCAACCTTTTTCGAACTGAAATTTGGTTAAGTTTGTTTTGTGTCTTGCGAAAATAGCCTACAGGTGTATTCTCTCCCCTCCCTCCCCCCACCCCCTATAAAAATGAATTGCACTAAAGAATGAATTGCATGTTGGGTCCCGAAAGGTCTCTGAACAGGTGTATGGGGGGAGGGGTACATATGTAGGGTAATTCTTTTCAAAAAACTGATTTATGAAGAGAGAAGTGAACTTAACAGTTTTCAAAAGAATAGGCCAGTGACTGATACTGATGGAACAATCAGTGGATGACTTTAGTTATCTGAATCAGTCAGATAACTTTAGTCCAAATAAGGCTTCAGTCAATTTGAACGAAAATAGAGAAGTGTTATGAATCTTACTGATTATTCGAAGATTTATCAGTTAGACTGACAACACAGGCAACGAAAAATAAACTTAGTTCAATTAGCCTTTGAGAAGAATGACACTAATAAAATTCTTGGTTTCACTTTTCAGTTAATCAGTTTCAGTAGATATCAACAAAAGCGCGGAAAGAAAGTAACTGAAAACAGTGAAGAACACAAGAATTTTTACGTGGTTCGGAAACAACGTTCCTACTCCACGGTCAGATGATCAATCTGACAATCACTCTGGGCTAATGCGTTGAGGTGCACAACAAACCTACCAACACCACTCTTGGTTGGATTTTTACACTGACACTTAGAACGCCCTGACACTCTCGTGTCCAATCAGCATCTAGCTAAGGTCTTTGGAGACAGAACCCTTGGTCTGAACTCCCTTTTGGCTTACCTGGTGCCAAGGAAACCGATCTATTTAGTTTATCTGGTACTAAACAACAACCACTCCAACTCTCTTTTCACTCGGTTGAAAAGGGATTTGGATTCTTCCAACTAGGATTACCGAAAACAAGCTCTCAAGTAATCAAAATTTTAGGCTTCGGGTAAAACAAAGATTTGCCTAAGAACTAAGAGAATATATGTAATCAGTGATCTGATTTATGCTTTGATGATTCTTTTCTTCGATTCAAACTTTTGATAGCAGTTGAAGGATGAGTTGCAATTTTGGCAAAGTTTCAGCTTGTGTGTTTGAATCGATAAAGAGTGCAGTGTTCCTCGAGCTCTATTTATAGGCGAAGTCTTGAATAGATCCATTGGAGAGATGGTCTTCAGGATTTCTGCCGTTGTGAGAGTAGATTTGAATCTGGCTGAGTCCACAATCTTCGAGGTTCCTATTTTGGTGAAGAACGGCGTCTCACAGTACATCCGGTAGGGTGTCTATGAGGCATGTTGCATCAAATAGGAACTCTCTGCAGAGAAAGGACGATCCTCAAAATGTCTGCATTTAATGCGGCTGCATTAGCATTTAATGCTGATTTCAGAGTATCAGTCCGATGAAGAATGTCAACTGATACTTGTCAGGAGTATCAGTCCACTAATTTCGTTTGATCCGCATTAAAGCATTAGTCATCACTGATGGTTCAGTGAAACTCTCATTCAGTCAAAACTGATGCTATTTGACTTGTCTTTTCAGCTTTTCTCAGTTGTGGTCTTCAGTCTTCAGTCTTCAGACTAACTAAAAGGATGAACTCCAACACTTGAGTTCGAAAAAGTTCTCGTCTATTATAGAATAAACAAAGAGTTTTGGTATCATCAAAACTAGGGATATGATATTTAATTAAGTTCCCAACATAGCATAATATTATTATTATGTGCATATGTATTAAGTGTAATTATTTATTATATGTTTTAAAGCATGAAAGAAATTTGCATCAAAATTTTCCATAGAATCATTTATGATTAAATTGATTTTATTGTGAATTCAATCATTTAAGAAAAATCGAGTAAGGATATTGTTGGTGTCATTGACTTAAGAATTTAGTTTTTAAATATTTATTAACTTTTGAAAATTTGGCGTGATATCATAGAATGATAAGCACTTCGCTATGACTTAAGATTAGATCCAGGATACCTATTAAGATTATAGATTTCTTGTAGGCTTTGTGAATAGTGAGGACTACCACTGTTATTCCGATTCAGAGTTAAGATTAAACGACAGACTTTGCCTAATCAGGTGGGTTTATTTTCCAAATGTATGATTTAGCTATTGAGCTTTAATGTTTCAATGAAATGCAAACTGTTTATTCGATAAAATATTTTTGTGCACTATGCTATATTTAAGGCTCGCATAACTTAATCGATCGAGGTTCTCTCTTAACCTAACACGTTATTTGAAAATTGTGTACACCTATTAGCTGACTCGGTGGATTGATCTCCATCGGGCACTAATCATGTATGAAGCGTTATAAGAGTGCTCGACGGGATGTGTTCCGGAGCATTGGATCCCAAATGGAAACTTGGTTAGGTTACACCCTCAATTCAAGTAAGCAGGAGTAATAGATCTGTCGATGGCTAAAAGGTTCGGGATCACAGCGAGTAACAGAAGGGCGTGTGACAATTGCGCGCAAATATATAAAATGTTTTAACATGCTTAGAAGTTATTTTACTTTAAAATCTTCTAAGTCATGTCAAGTATAATTGGATAAACTGCTCTTATGAATTATGAAATGTTTTAAAAGTTGCAGCCCACTAAGTACATTAGTACTTAGTCCAAATATTTTCAAATATTTTTCAGGTTGATTGGTCGGTGCTGACGGGGCATAGCTGAGGTTATGGGTCACCTCCGTATTTTATCTTTCGATGTAGCACTAGCGCTTAATGCCACTCGAACCCAGAGCTAGCTAGTTCTCCCCGAAATGCGTTGAGGCACAGCCCTATTTATTCCTATATTTTTTGAGATTTGAGTATCTCAATGGAAAGTTCATTGAGCAAGTTTTTTTTTTGTCCACTACTTTACTGTGAGAGTACATCTTAAAATAAGAAATAAGAGCAATTTTTAATATATGAATTTTTATGTAGAACACGTATAAATTCGCTGTATAAAGGTATGAATTGTGAAAAATAAATTTTTGCTACCTTTGGGATTCGAACTCAGGACCATAAATCCATCCAACAGGATTACGAATCAACAGTAGATCTTGATGATCTAAGGGCTGAAAATGATTCTTATTTTATATCTTAATAAATGCTCTTATTTTAACCCTTCCATATATATATATTAAATATATATATATATATATATATATATATATATTAAATAGAGATTTTATTAAAAAAGAAAAAGAAAACCTAAACCCTTGGGAGCACAAATGAGCAAATTAAGGGTCGGACCTCACTAAAATCGTTTTAAGGCAAACCCGAGAGGGAAAATCCTTAAAACGAAAAAAGAGTACCCGTCAACGATAACAACTGCGAGAAGCGGAGATGAGACAGCGGAAAATCCTTAAATCTTTATATATATATATATATATATATATATATATATATATATAGGGTGCAGTTATTCCACAAACTCCTCTTAGTATATATATATTAAGAACTAATCTTAACCTTAGATATTACTAATCTAACGGTTGAGATCTTGTTGTCAACATTTCTATTCATTCATTTTAATTAACTAAGTAATGCATGCGTTATTGAAATTGAGGGTACTATTGGAATGTGGTGTTGACGTATTAAATACAGAAAATTGGAATACAATTCGAATCCCTGAAATAACGCTGTATTGATTAGGAATAAAGATTTGATGGCAGATGGATATCTCATAATTACTTGCGTGAATTACAAATACAAAAGCTGCGAAATTATGATTTATTGGTGGAATTAAATGAATATACAGCCTAAATCGAACTACCCCATTCAGACGATTCACAAACCCTCCAAATTATTTCTAAAAAAAAAAGTGGACGACGGGAGAGTTGAGGCGGCGCATCTGAAAGTAACCTTAGTTCCGGCCGTTTGTAGATCGTTTAGGTTGTTCCGGTGATGGCTCGAACAAAGGGTAGTCATACCGGTGAGATTTGATATGAAATGGCATTGTATTTCATGTGAATTTTTGATTCTTGAATTTAATGAAAGTTAAATGCATCGTTTTGGGGGGGGGGGGTACGAACTATCAATTTTTTTGGTCGGGTTGAAGGAAAATTGATTCTTGGTGGTCCCTAATTTTTGTGGGGATGGAAAATAGACTAGTGTCGTATAATTATTCAATATTTTGTGGTCGTTGAAAATCGATTTTCCCCTTGTATTTGATGGATTATGTATTTGAGTGTGTGCGTCGCAATTTTTGTGGGGTTTGTTGTTCTAGTTTGGATTTTTTTTTGTAGGTATTTATTGTTTTGCTTTACTTGTTAGTGTTGTAACCATTTGTGTGTACTGTAAATCTTAAGAAAATTGTACTAAAAAGGACAAGGGGAAAAACATTGTTGACGGGTCGGCAATCCGTGATGGTAGTATCGCTTCAAACAAAGGTGACGAATTTTTCTTGGCTAGTATTAATTTAAAGAGTGATTATGCCTTTTTTAGTGGCTAGTGTGCTTTTTGACTGATTTATTATTGTTTAGGGACGCCCAAAAGCAAATCAAATAGGAAAGGTGTGAATGATGCTAGTGATTTCGTTGAGGGTAGTCCTCGTGTTACAAGAGGTATTTTTTGAATTAATTGAACATTTCAAATATATCAATTATATTGTATTATGATTTATGTGTTGGCCAATTGTGTACGAACATATGAATATCTATGTTTTCTGTGCGAATTTTCTTAGTTATTTTGATTCCGTAATATATATGAGGCATGGTTTTATGCGTGATTCATGTTATTTGAGGTAAAATTCGTTAGTTTGTTACTGTTTATGCCTAGGGTATATATTTTTTATTCTACGGTGTCGTGTGAATATGGTGCGGTGTGTGCATGAATCTAATTTTGGACATATACGTAAATGTCCATAAGTGGGTTATGTCACTGTCATTCTAATAATATATTTGTTTTGTGTGAAGTCTTTATTTCATTTCTCCCACTGTTATTTATCAGTATCTTCATTTATGTGTTAGCAAACTGGTGACTAACATATGAATTTGATTTATTATTCTGTGATTTTTTTAGGTAATTTGTATTCGTAATGGTTCATTGCGTGATTCGTGTTATTTGGAGTAAAATTTGTGCATTATTTCTTATTTTTGTTTAGTTTATATATTTGTATTATAAGGTGTCGCGTGAATATATATGTTTGTGGCGTTAATATGCCAGTTACAGTGCGTGAATTTTTTGACATTCGGTATTTTGGTTTTTTTGAACCATACTTGTCTTTCGTTGATTTAGTAATATTTTCAGGTAGTGTAAAGGGAAAAGAGAAAGTGGCTACTGACAGAAACGGGAAAGAGACTAATTTAGGTGATGCACATTTGAATGAAGGTGTGATATTTCAATTATTTAATAATAAAGAATTATGTGATATAGTATAAAGTTGTACATTATACTGAAATATAGATTATACAATTAATTTGTTATGCAGTTCGTACGAAGTATGGGAATGATCCTGCATTATTAGCTTTTAAGCGATCGATACTTGGGGGTATGTTTAAATACCGAAATATGTATTCCATAATTATTTGTATTCATTGACTTTTGTTTAGTTTGAATATGTGCTAAGATGAGGTGCCCTATATGTATAAGATGAGTTTGAAAAATTTTGTTGAATGTTAGTATGTTTAACTAAAAGCATATTTGTCTTATCAGGTGAAATATTGAAGAGGAAATTGGGTGAGACGTCGGGCAAGGATGCTTCTGGTAGTTCGGTTGTTCCTAATGTTGGAGTTGTTTCTCCGGTAGCTCCTGCCAAGAGGAAAAGGATTGACAAACGAAAGCTTGCAGTGGGAAACTACAAGAAGTTACAAGTCAAGAGCTATGATGATTACCCGTCTCTGTACATTCGGAGTACGCATTCTATTAAAAGCTGTTAAGGAAATGAACGACGTCCAGAAAGAGGCTGTTAAATCACTGGGGTTCGGTTCTGTCCTTGATCTTACAATCCAGGAGATGCCGGGAAAGCTAGATTATTGGGTGTTAGATTGCTTCCATGCCCGAAGGTCGGAGATCGTGCTTCCATCTGGGAAGACAATTGAGGTGACAGATGAGGATGCCTATCGCGTGCTCGGATGTCGCGGCCGCGCCCGCTAAGGATAGCGAGTTCGGGGAAATCGCGACATAAGGGGAGGTGATTTAGGAGCGGGATTAGAAAGGGGCATATCTAACCTCTTGATGACTCAACATTATATAAGACATAAATTTAAGAACAACAGATATTGATGGAGGTCAAAGGGGAAAACAAAATATTACCCAAACGGGTATTTGAGGACATTGTTGAATAGTACATATTGTTTGACGAATATCATGATATCTAGCAAATCAGTGTATGCAGCGGAATAACAACAACTCGGGCATATGTATGAAGACATATACCCTGCTCTGATGTACTCGTCCTAGCTCGACAAAAGCTCCGCTTGCACACCACATCCCCAATCACAGCTCAACCTGCACATTTAGAAATATATACAGGGCTAAGTACGAAAGTACTTAGTGGACACATGCCGAAAAATATACATACATACATTTTATTGTTAAGCCTTTTAACAGTAGTAAGATACGAGGGTTTTCCTTTAAAGACTCGTATTTACCAAAAATATCATTTCTTTCACAAATATCCCGCGCAGGCATTTTAACATCATTAATCACCATATCAGTAACTCGTGCCGAGAGGTAGGCCTCCCTCTACGGACACTATGATCGGCCAACCCGCTAGATGACTCACGATCACAAGGGTGTACACTAATTCCGAAGGGATTCGCGGTCCCATCCAGAATCCGAATTCGATTAGCATCAGATAGGTAATTAACAACAAAACATAAAGCATTTAGGCATTGACAATATCATTCAAAAATCTTAAGCATAAAAATTGTAACAATTCTATAATATGGTTTTAGTTTTCGTAAGAAAGCCTCACCTGGTAGTGGTGACTCACGTCTAAGCCTTAAACTCTTTGCGTTCAACCTTGTTGAAAAGAATAACGCAAGGTCTTAGACCGTGGAAAATCTAACATAACTGAGGATGCGTAATGTAATTATGCATGGCTCATATTCTGTTTATTAGACTAAGGTGATACTAAGGGAAATCTTATCTCTAGTCCTTGTATTAAAGCAATTAAACCAACTAGGTTTTGTCTCGTGAGATCTAGTGATTACTATTTTGATTTGCTCTCTTAAGGGTGTTCTAAATCGCTAATTTAATAATAAACTCCCTTCGTGAGTAAAGGAAAAGAAATGAAACTCAAAACACCCTAAGTTCTTTCTCTCTCTATCTCACGTCTGCTCTGCCTCATTGTTCTCTGCTTTGGAAAGTCAGCTCTGGCTGTTTGGTCAGCTTTGGCGAATTTAGCTCTGAAAGTCAGCTCTGGCTGTTTGGTCAGCTCTGACGATTTTAGCTCTGGAAAATCAGCTCTGGCCTTTAGGTCAGCTCTGGCGATTTTAGCTCTGGAAAGTCAGCTCTGGCCTCCGAAAGTCAGCTCTGGCGTTTTTGGCTCTGGAAAGTCAGCTCTGGCCTCCGAAAGTCAGCTCTGGTGACTTAGCTCTGAAAGTCAGCTCTAGCCTCCGAAAGTCAGCTCTAGTGTTTTTGGCTCTGGAAAGTCAGCTCTGGTGACTTAGCTCTGAAAGCTAGCTCTGGCCTCCGAAAGTCAGCTCTGGTGTTTTTGGCTCTGGAAAGTCAGCTCTGGCCTCCGAAAGTCAGCTCTGGTTACTTAGCTCTGGAAAGTCAGCTCTGGCCTCCGAAAGTCAGCTCTGGCCTCCGAAAGTCAGCTCTGGCCTTCGAAAGTCAGCTCTGGATGTTCGGCTCTGCTCTGGTCAGCTCTGCTCTGGCGTTTTCCAGCTCCGATCTGGAACTTCCAGCTCTGCTCTGGTGTTTCCAGCTCTGCTCTCATGTTTTCAGCTCTGCTCTGGAAATCTCAGCTCTGCTCTGGCATTTTCTAGCTCTGCTCTGGCATTTCCAGTTCTGCTCTGGTGTTTTCAGCTCTGCTCTGGAAATCTCAGCTCTGCTCTGACATTTTCTAGCTCTGCTCTGGCATTTCCAGTTCTGCTATGGCATTTCCAACTCTGCTCTGGCATTTTCTACTCTGCTTTGGCATTTTCTAGCTCTGCTCTGGCATTTCCAGTTCTGCTCTGGCATTTTCTGGGCAGAACGACGAGGGTTTCCAGTTTCCAAAACTAGGGTTCTTCGTCCTTTCTTGCCTCGATTCTCACTCGTACGTCGGCCCTAATCTATTCCTATGTGAGCATGCTGTGCTTGTTCAAGTTCATCTACGTTTAAAGCCTAAAGTTCTCGTCGTTTAATCAAAGTTTCAAGCCGTGGGTTCTACCGGAAAAGTGACCTAACATGCTTCTATGAGCGTGTGTTTCATGCTGAAAAGAGTAGTAATAGAGGTCGAGAGTTACCTTGTTGTTGCGTGCTTTGGTCGGGCAAGCACGATGGTTCCTCGCTTCTTCGATCGTCGAAGGAAGGGAACACGGCGAAGGAAGGGAATAAGGCCGTGTCTTACCTTGAAAGTGCAGCGAGGATCTTGGTCTTCTCTTCTCCATGGAAGGCGTCGAGAGAGAGGAATGGAGCTCTTGCTGTTGCTGCTGGATTTTCAGAGTGCCGAAGGAAGAGAAAGGGTGGCACAAAGGGGTTGAAGGGGAGTTTAAATAGGTGTTTGGCCGAATGCACTTGAGTGCCTAGGGGAGGGCTTTGGCTGTTAGCCCTGCCATGCGTGGAGTAGGGGAGGCGTTTCAGCTGCTCGCCCAATGGAGGGGCTGCTGCTGCTCTGCTGCTGCTGTTGCTGCCGTGCTGTGGAGGTGGAGTGTGGCTCTTCGGCTGCTGCCCAATGGGAGGAGCTGCAGCTGGCGTGGAAGTTGAGGGGGTGCTGCTGCTGTGTAGGGCTGCAAGGACAGCCTAGTCTACTCGGCTGTGGTTGGGCAGCGCTGGCGTGCGGAAGGGCGAGGCCTTTCGGCTGCCCAGCCCAAGGCTGCTGCCGTGGCTGCTGCTGCTCTGGCGTGGAGGTGGCGTGCGGCCCTTCGGCTGCTCGCCCAATGGGGGCTGCTGCCGTGGCCGTTGCCCACCTCATCCTCCTTCTTTCCTTTCTAATCCTAGGTGTAGCCGAAGTAGAGAGGTAGAGAGGTGTAGAGTGGTGTGATGTGACTTAAGTAAACGATTTAAATAAAACCTCTCAGAGTTGGTTTCTCCGAAGTAGAGAAACGGGTTTCGTTTTGCTAAACGATAAAGCTAAATTAAATCCGTAGATTTAATGCATTCGTTATTCTAATACTTAAATTAAATCCGTAGATTTAATTATCCTCAAAGTCGAAATTAATTCACGACTTAAGTAGCAATGTGACAGTAAACTCCATCTTGATAAATAACACAACTTAGCTAAGTTAGTTATAACTCGGATTAATAATCATTCATCAACTCAAAGATTCTCATCGCGGTCTTAAACACGCGAAAATAAATAAAGCATACTGTTAGCTAAGCAACTTTGTCACCGAGATTCATAAATTCAGAAACATAATAGAAAACATAGAACTTCAATTACTGGCAGATAGGTAGATAAACACACAATACTGTAATTAAAATACTGATAAAAGAGCGGGTTACTACATCGGATTTCCTCGTGGTGATAGATCGTTGGAACTTCTGGATAAGAGTGAGACTACAGACTTGTATGATGAGTGGGTAAGCTGTTTTCCGGATAAAAATCTAAAGACTATAAAAATCAGTGATGTTAAAGACGCGATGATAGCTTCTGTGGATGGGGGGCGATGGTTCAAGCTGCATTTTCTAGTGATGGTTACACATTGCCTGATAGAGAGCACCACGCATGGATCTGTCATTCCTAGGGTTATTAAGAGCCTAAATGATTTGACGGCTGTGCGTGACTTCAATTGGTGTGAGTATGTAGTTGATTCTTTGGTTGAGAGCAAAGGTAAATGGGAAAAGGATACACAATCGATGTTCACTGGGCCTATTATGTTTCTCGCGGTAAGATGGCAATATCCACTTTTATTTTCCTGGTTTGGTTGCAATTGTTGTGTACTAATTTATGTAAAAATTGCAGGTGTTTTACATGGATAGGGTTACATGGGCAATAGTACGTGTAAGCAGGAGCTTTCCTTTATTTAAGAATTGGTGCACAAAGAAACTGAAAGACAGGGAGCTTGATGAGAGACACTGTGGTGGTTTTGGTGATGGTATTATTCTCGATCCAATTGAAGTTGTGGATGAGTCCATTACTGCGATTATTGGGAAAAAGCTGAAAACGTTTGAACGTGTGAGGGATGAGATACTGCTGGCCATTAACTCAGCGGACGAGGAAACTTTAGATTCGAATGAGTTCATCTTGAAATTAAAAGAAGCAAAGAATTTGCTAGTTCATGCACCTATTACACTTACAGCGTTGCCTATCGACAAGGTTATTAATTTCGAGGATGGTAATGTAGTAGCTGATGATCCTAGCACGGGGTGATACATCCTTGGATGCTGAAGTTGCACATGAAGTTGGACAGAGAGAGACCTCGAATCCCGACACTCGCACATCAGAACATTGCATGGTTTGACGATGTTTGGTATGATCCCGAATTTGTCAAATCAGCCATAGAATTACTACCAAAGACTTCATCAAGGTCAGGTTTAATCGATGAGATTCCCTCTTTTAGTATTGGAGCAACACAACTGATGGAAATGGACCCGAAGAATGGTGTGAATGTGGTTGCTACTGAAACCGAAGGCTTGGTAAATGCAGCGTCAAAGGTGGTGTTGTGTTGCTATAATTCTATACTGTTTGCCAGTTTTTTTTTCTTTTCTTTCAAAAGTAATATAAGTTTAATTCGTGCCTTCTCACATGTTTGAGTTATAGTTGCTTATTAAGTAAAATATTTTGGTTGTACGAATTGATTGTGTTCCAAAAATGTAAGTTAAATTAGTTATTATTGATCGATTCAGTGTGCCTTGATTGGTGGAAGCACTGGATCTGGTGGTGCTATTCCACATGTGCAGACATGTGTCACGGACGGATCTGTGGTTGTTGAAGTATGGTTTTGTAGTTTATTTTTTTTTTCTTTTTTCTTTTTACTGAACTGAATTGGTGAATAATATGATTATTTCCAGCAACAAAACATACGAACAGCCGGCGGATCGATTGGAGTTCCATTTTCTGATGGGATTGATGTAAGTGTTTGACATGTATTGTACTTTAGTTACTTATGATATTGGGAGTTATATAGTAATATTTCTTGTCGGTTTAAGGAAAAATTCGTAAGATAATAAGCTGTTATGTTAAGTGGAGTTATATAATAACATTTAAAGTCTAATTTTAGTAGAGCTTGAATGTAAGCATCATTAGTATGTTAACCTTGTGAAGCAATGGCAATTAATATATAGATTTATCTTAAGTGGATATAGATTAAAGTACACATTATTTATATATTAACCAGGTGATTGAGTTTTTTTAAGTATATGAATTTTTCCATTTGCCATACACAACTTGCATTGGGGACTGATAACTCAAATAATGGTGGTGATGGTGTGAATTCGATTGTTGAGGTATTTAAAGATATTAACTTGCGTAAAAAAAATCCATCGCGTGAATTGTGTTGGAAGTGTATATGAATGTTTTTATTGCCCCTAAACAGCCTGCCGTGGGGAGTGCTATCTCTAAGAGTGCCGATGATGGTGGGCAATCGAATGTGGAGGTAAGTAAATTTATTGACATATAGCAAATGAAAAAAGTCTTCGATTGATGTTATAAATAGTATAATTTAGTAATACTGTGAAGCTTACACATTTTATGCACGAATTTATTTTATTGTTGCGTGAATAATTGTTAAATTTGGCATGATTTTAAACCCTTTAGCAGGTTGGGTGTGAAGCAGATGTGGTTCTAGGAGATGCACTGCAGACCGGTCGTTTAGCGATGACAAACATAGCAAAGCGTGGGAAAGAAAATTTTGTTTTTGAAAATCCCAAAAATGTGGTAAAGAGGCTTCGTCGTGGTAGAATTTGACTCAATTCGATATGGTTGTAATATATGATATCTTAAACAGGATTTGCGTGTGTGCGTTGGGGCAAAAACACAGCAGCGTACCGTATTGCGTCCTCTCGTACATAATGTATGTATGGCTACTGTAGCTATTTTTTGATGCTAGCCTGTATGGTATATAAATTAGTTAGAGAAGTTGTGTTTAACTTTAAGGTTCACCTCATGATATCAAATCACGTATATACACAGCTTGTTGCTCACCCCCCCAAACCCTTCTCTCTTAGTCTCAGAATTAGTTGTACTCTTGATATTCTTTGTGTTAGTGTATTGTGAATAACAAATGGTAAACTGAGAATTATTGTTAATGTTGGTGTATATTTAGGTGGTTCCATTGCAACCTTCTCCATAGACAAATAGATGCAGGGGAAAAGATGCGCTTAAGAAATCTAGTTTCAACTTATCTCCCTACATTGAAAGGAGTGTCAATGCAAGCAAGAGGCTGAATAAAAAAGAGAAATTAATGGGGATGTTTGCCATATACAATGCGGCCGAGGAAGAGTATAAATATATATATATATTAAATATTTTTTTTTCATTCCTCGTGCAAAATATGTCTATAATGATCTCTAATCTACTTAGTATATTGTTTTTAAAAAAAGATTATATTTGTTATGTCTGCAGTGATGAGGTACTGTTCGCATGCGGAGATACTATCCTGCGAAGGATGAATTTTCGTACTCTACACATGGGAAACATTGTGGATATTGATGTGATAAACGCGTGGTGTTTGCTATTGAATTATAACGAGCTCTTGCGGTCTACCAATTCACCGGCTCGTTTTTTTGCAACAGTTGGAGTATGCGTAAGAAGCTTACTTCCCCTATAAATATGGATTAACGTGTTACAAGTTTTTTTGTGTTGGTTAAAGTATAAATGAATTACTCTGGCTGACATTGTGATATTTTTTATGAATTAACTCCAGCTGGAATCAACAATACAGCCTCCATGTAACTTGGCATATAATAAGCGAAGAGATATTTTTTTAGGCTTTTGGATGCTGAGATATCACGAATCGAGCATATGTCTATCGAGAATATAGACCTGGTAATTATGCTTATATATTGTTTCATATTATATATGAGTTTGATGTTTAAATTATGTGCAGTTTTTCTTTCCTATGTTTCGAGTGTTGAAGTATTACACATTCTGCGTGGACATGAGGAAGGAAAAGGTGTACGTTTTGGATAGTCAGAATGAATTGGTAGATATATGTCAGGCTGCCAAATATGTACCAACTACTGAGCTTGTGGTATGAGCCAAATATGTACCAGCTACCAGCTATTTTTTTTTCTTATTGTACACTAATTCACCTTCATCATTTATATATGTATATACAGAAAAATATGCTTGCAGATTATTTGGCATACAAGGGACATGTGCATACGAGCAATGTTGTGAAACGATCTAAGTTGGCAATTGTACACATAAAGTGGGGGGACGCTAAGAATATCAATGACATGGGTGTTTATATGATGAGGCACATGGAGACATTCATGGGCGATTCTTCGTCGTTGTGGACATGTGGTTTGGCTCCAAAGCTGAAAAAACAACTTAACCTTTTGCGAGTGAGGTACTGTGCATCACTTATTGCGTGGGAGAAGAACAGTATTCGCGACGCAATGGAAGAAAGTGCAAAATTAAGCTTTGGTTCTAGTTTTGATGATCCAAATCTCAACATCGACGTCATGTTGCTTGGGAAATGATCCACTTAATGAATGTTTTGAGACCATACAGATGAATCTTATATTTATGTAATGCGTTAGTACAATATTTTTGTGGCGATTTTCTCATAGACATTGCACGTAACTGGCTTTGTTATTTACACTGAATATTTGGAGTAATAAATTTGGTGATTAGACACATGTCTGTTGTTTTATTTTTTAAAGGTGTTGGTATAATTCATTACTTTAATGAATTAAGTCGTATCTTTTAATTTTTTATAATTTGGAAATCTGACGGGTTAGAGAGTTAATTATTGTTTGAAGTAGTAATTATAATTTAGTGGGAAATGCGTAAAAAAAAAATTGTGGTTTGTGCAAACACTAGATAAGTGAGTATTTGATTCATACAGTGTCTGATGCATAATTAATAATTTTAGCATACATTCTTTCCCTGGCATTTGCAGACATCGAAGATTGAGGTTGATTCACGTCTGCCCATCTCTGGAGTTCAGCTATAAGGGACGAAGATAACACGTTGAGAATGTGTGTGAATATATTGTTAGTTGTGCATGAATATTTTGCCTTACCACATTATACAGATGTGTCATGTGGCATAATGCGAATATAACTACGGGCGCGAATATTTTTTGCATGCTTATGAATAACCTTTATAGCAACGTGAATATTCATAAATAATAATTGTAGCAGTTTCATGCGTATGAATAACCTTTATAGCAACGTGAATATTCATGCATATTTTATGCATGCGTATGAATAACCTTCTCAAGCTCTTTCTCATAGGTTGACTTAAGCCGCTTGCCACTACCTTTGGTCTTAACATGATCAGGAGGATGAATAGTTATTTCCTTAGTAATACTGAGAAGCTTACTCATTTTATGCACGAATTAAGTATATTTTTGCGTGAATTCTTAAATTTAGCATGATTTGAAACCCTTTAGCAGGTTGGGTGCGAAACAGATGTGGTTTTAGGAGATGCACTACAGAATTTATTGATTTTATCAGGATTAATTCGTTTACAACTATGGATTATTCATTTAAATGTAGCTAAAATTCATAAGGATTAAGGCTTACTCTAATAAAACAATTAAAAACATATAATAAAACATCTAATAAAACCAAAAGAATTTGTTTTATGTTATTCAAAATATAGAAAATAAATAAAATATTCATCAATGTAGCATACTCTAAAACTCAATGTATCTAATAAAAATTCAAATTCAAGTATGATTATTATTCATCTTCACTGTCCTCCTCAATTACTTTGCCACAATTGCGCGAGTCGTGACGCACCCTAAGTCCACATTTCCGACACAACCTCTTTGATTTCTTGGCCTTCTGAAGTTCTTTCTCAGATGTTGACTTCAAACGCTTTCCACTACCTTTGGTTTTTACAGGATCAGGTGGATGAATAGTAATTTCAGTGGATAGTTTGGAACCGTAGAACATCTGAAAGATTCTTTCCTTTGAATTTGCAGAATTCAAAGACCGAGGCTCGTTTGCATTTGCCCATTTCTTAAGTTCAGCTATGAGCGAAGTAGATATTTCCTCATTCCCATCAGCGATTGCAATGCATCTAAATACCTCTGACATTAGCGGCTTATTGCTTGCTTGTGTTTGGCCATTTGAAATGAAATGTGCTCCAACATTCTGCCGCCACCTATCAAGAATGTACTTCTCAGGAATAGCTTTGAGACCAATGTTATGCATCACAACAAACATGTGTCTGCATACCAATCCTTTCTTCACAAATAATTTGCAAGAACAGATAAAGGTATCGGCTACCATATTATAAGCAACATTGGACACCCCATTGGATCGGTCATCCACTGCATACATATGGTCTTCGTGTGCTGTGTCCATGGATTTTATGCGACAACGGTTGAATGCCTCGCTGATCTCTATCTGCACATCCAAAAAAATCTTCGTGGTATAGGTGCGACTCGCATGCTGCTCTATGTGCGTGTGTGTCTTCAATTTAGGAGTGGTTGTCTGGTCAGTCATGCACAATTGTTTGTAGGAATGCCTCTGAGCCTGCATAGCACTTTCATAGTGGATGTAGAAAGAAGCCAAGTTAGAATTTCGATTCAAATATTTACGGAAAAAACTATTCTCACTTTCTGACATGGACGTAGTTCTGAAAAGTCCGCTCATCCTCAAATCACGGAAATATTGTGGAATCCAATACTTGCGCTTGGAGAACATGTCCGAAAACCACGAATTGTCTGCCAGACCATATTCATTTATGACCCCTAACCACTTTTCTTCAAACTCTCTAGGTTCGTCCAACTCCGACCAAGCCACTTCATATAATCTGCTTGTCAAATCAGCATTCTCCCGAAGTGATATTGGAAGCTTCAGTGCTACCTTCATCATTATGTGCCACATGCAGAATCTGTGTCTTGTATCAGGCATAACGTTTTCAACAGCAATTTTCAATGCCGGATCTTGGTCTATTATCAACATGGTTGGGCTGTGGCCCATGCAGTCGACAAATTGTTTCAAGATCCATGAGTATGAATGCACATCCTCCCTGGTTAGTAACCCGGCTGCAAATGTAACGCAACCACCATGGTTGTCCTTCCCGATGAATGGTACAAATATCATGCTGTATCTGCAAGATAAAATTTAATTAAAATTCAAACATAGAGTGATGTTCATATGGTATGCATAAGTATGTGTATTAAATAATATGTTAAAGCACGTACCGATTTGTAGTGTATGTTGCATCAAATGAAACAGAATATCTTATAGTTTTGTACACCAATGGCATCGCTCCAGAATATGCTCTTCACCTTCTGACATTCATCTAGCAGGTACTCAACCTTGAACTGGTCATCAAGATCACGATTAGTGATTAATCTGTCCAACAGCAACTGAGCATCGGAGCCATCAGGATAACTGTTCATTTGGTATGAATTTTTTTTGAAATCATTGCTTGTGCACCCCACATATTCATAGCCTCCAACCAATTCTTTGAATAGTCTAAATGCATGCATTGGGCCAATATTAACCTTAGCACATTTAAGCATAATCAGTTGATGTGAAGAATCGACCTTCCAATTGTATTTCATGAAATGGCGACAATCTTCAGAAATTAATTTGTGATTGTGAGCTTCATTGAAAACGCTAACAAAGTATTCACCGTTGTCCCGTCTTTTCATTATGACATTTGCTCTACAATCGCACCTGGTAGAGGGTTTACGTCGCCTCTTTCTAGTTTTTGATTGCGTCTCTGCATGCTCATCATTGGTACCCAGGTTAATTCCTTCCCTGATACAAACAAATGTTTGATATATTATCTGACCATATTTGCCTTTCCTGGTCGTGCCTTTGCGGACATCGAACCCACATGAATATCCATACAATCCATATAAGTCAAATGCCTCGTCTAAAGAACTGAACACTTGCCCTACATATGGCAGCCTGGAAACGTCATCAGCTATAGGCATATATGTTTGAGATTGGTTGTCTTGTCCTTGTTCATTCACAGCATCTGACATAAAAATTCATGTGATAATTCAAACTCCTACTCTTACATTCGCATAATCGACCAATATAATTTCTACTAACTTGGCAATTACACATAAAGTTAGAATCAGACATAGTGATATTGAAAGACACATTAACTAAATCACAAATCGTGCTTGATTAGACCAACCAATTTGGTTCTAACTTGGCACATAATATATTTCCACCCAACAATAATGCATGATGCCAGACATTGAAGTAGTGGAAAATCAAGCACGATACATACATACATCCCACGTTTTCAAACGAAAGAATATAGTTTTTGATTCAAACATAGAATATAGTTTTGGATTCCGAAATCGATCTATAACTAGCTACGAAACAACGGATTAATACAAAAAGTAATGGAAATTCGTCCAACTATTAGCAACAAAACAATTAAATGTTTATCTTTTAGTTATTCTGTAGTATAAAAAAATAGCATACCTTGATTCTCCATGTGAGGCTAGATTTGAAGTTTGATTATTCACGCTTAGTAAGGAATATCTATGGTGGCAGTCTTTGAAATTCACGCTTAGTTCATAATTTTTTTTTGGTTCTGATTGTATGTGTTCGTGTGATATTGTAAATAAAAAGATAACAAATCATCAATTGTGGATGAGTAATACAATCCCTTAAATTAAGGAATGTATTATAACCGATAATTGGCAAATTACTTTTGTATCCATCTATGTAATCAGCGAATATTTCATCATAATTATTTGGATCAAATCTAGCCGTGTATTTAATTTGATCCATTGGTTGTAAATGGTTCTTAATATATATTATAACTCTAGTACTTATTTTAGCCTAACCCTATATAATATATATATATATATATATATACATATACTTTATTGTACGTAATAAATAAATAAAAAAGTAAAGTATCTTTTTGATATCTGTCTTTCTTCGTTCAAAAGGGCCTTGCCCAACCTTTTTATCCTATTATTGGGTTCAACAAGGTTATTCTCTCATTTATTTCTATGATTTAGTCGCACCTCGATTATAGTTTATTTATTCAAGAATTTGAGTGTGACAAAAAAAATTTATACCTCTGTCACTTTATTTATATCATCATTAACTATAATTTGCAAATCAACATAGAACATCTTCAAGCAATAGATATCTATAAAATATTATTTCTAGTATTTCCCATTAATTTACCTTTGAAAGTTCATGTTAATTCTCATTTTGTCTGTTTTTTTAAAATCAAATACTCCCTCTATCCCACGAATCTTGACATGTTTGGTTTCGGCACAAAAATTACGGAGTTATAGATTAGTATTTTAAGTGTGTAGTTAATAAAATATAAAAATGATAAAGTAGGAGAGAATGTAATAAAAGTAATAAAGTATGAGAGAAAAGGTAATAAAAGTGATAAAGTAGGATAGAGAAGATAGTAATTATTATCTTATTTGAAAATGTGTCAAGATTCGTGGAACGGCCCAAAAAAGAAAATGTGTCAAGATTCGTGGGACGGGAGAGTATAAATTTGATTAGATTTTAGCAAAAAAATGAAACCAAAAACTGAATGCACACCCCTACATAGGATAGATAAATCAAACTGGAAAAAATCAAGCTTTTCAAGCTCACAGCCATAGAGGTGCCAATGATTTTCGAAAAAAATCAAGCTTTTCAAGCTCACAGCCATAGAGGTGCCAATGATTTTCGAACTTAAGAGCTTTACCCCAAAAAATACCCACTTTACACGACTAAGATGGTGTTCGGCTGAGCTTATAAGCTCCTCAAAACAGCTTATAAGCTGTTTAGGAGCTTATAAGTTCCTTCAAAATGTTTGGTAAAATAAGCTTCTAGACAGCTTATAAACTTCAAAAATAAGCTTCAAGAGCTTATAAGTTCTCCAAAATATTAGTTCATCTACTCCAACTTATTTTTTTATAATCTCATATGAAACAATCATTTTACAAATATTTTTCAATTATAATTTATTATTTTCTTCATATATCATTTAAGTTCATTTTTCTTCGATTTTCTCTCTCTAAAAAAATATTTTTTCTCTAGTAAAAAAATTCTCTCGCTCTTAAAAATTACACCTTATAAGCTCTTAAAACATCTTATAAGCTCCAAGAGCTTATAGGCTCTTTAAAATAAGGCAAAAGAACAAATGCACTGCATATCCTTTTAAGGACATTCGAGCGGTGAGACTCCTTTATGTAAAGAGTGGTCTCAAGAGTTCAATCCTCACCACCCATTCCCCTACTCAAAACAAACAAATGCACTGGCATGGAACACGATAATCAAACAGGAACACAAACAACTTACAACATTACAGTATCCACCTTCAGAGATGGAAAGCAACACGTGCACTTGTGAAAGGGCATAAATATAATACATATCCATCTAATAATTTTGTCCAAAATACTCTACAAACTTTTCACTAGGTTAGTATTCTAATATCAGACACCACAGTATACCTACAAATAACTCTGTCCACAATACTCTAATGGCTATAATGCTTTTCATTAAATTAGTACTCTAATTTCAAAACTAAATTGCATTTACAGCTGATACGCATACCTTAATGAAGCTTAGCTACATCATGACCATAGCAACTGCAGACGAAAGGATCAACAAAATAGTCGCAAACATCTAACCTGCAACGAATTTTGTCTTTGGATGAAATAAGTTAAATTTTATTTATCTAAATGCTAACTATTGTTTAAAGACATTCTGCTTCCAGCCATAAGAGTTTAAGGGGCAAACTGATGCCTAAGGACCAGTCCCCAAGCAAATATCTATATTCCAATATTTATCCTTTTTAATAAAAAATATCTAACTTCCAAGAGTTGGCAGAATACTACAATACAAAAATGCTCGCAGATACAGATAACCACATTCTCAAATATAATGATTTTACAGCAACATACCATTTCTAAGATGTCATGCTTCCTCAATTCCAGTAATTGTTCGATCCTGAAATATGTTTTTAACTTTTGACATCAGTCCAACAGTTCCGGTTTCTAATGATGAACAACCACCATTGTAATAGTCATGTAAACAAGAGTAGAAGGTCAAAATGCACAAAGTTACGAGCATGTGAACACACCCCAAGAGAAATGGAGAGAGCTGGCTACTTAAATGTGATGCATAGGCCAAACTTTATGTGGGAGCCATAACCTTTTTCAGTTATAAGTTCAAAGATTAACAGTGGTGGTGTAACATTATTGTCACATATCCAGTAAGTAGGAATTCTTATCAGCTTTCACAATTTGGTGTGTATATTTTTACAATTGCACTATTAATTTGAAAACAGATTAATAAACTCTGTTAATGTGAAGCTTCAAAGAAGTTGAGGATTACTTATTGAGCATGCAAATTTTCTACAATATAAAATACCACATATCCCTGAAAATTGCTCAAAATACATATTGTAAGCAACTAGCCAATCTTTTACTGAATTTCTTGGACTTCTCAAAACTCTTAAGAAAACATTAACGTACGACCAGTAAGATCGCTAATTTCGAAAATACTCTATTTCCAATCCATCACAAAGATCATAAATCAGTACAAGTAACAAGTATATCATAAAAAATTTAAGTCAAACCGCATCATAAATCGCCCTCTGATTGCGCCAAAATTCCAAGGTAGGCATCAGCAATCTCCCTGTAAGATTTTCAACATTACAAGATTGAGCTTCCATTTAGCTGATTGGGTAGGTTTAGAGCGCTTGAAGAAGCATCAAACAATAGCACCAACTAATTCATAAACCGTGAAGCTAAGATATGGACAAAAACGAAATAACTATTCTCATAGAGTAAAGGTGTAGAACGAGAACTGAACGGTAATATTATAAATGACAGAAATTAAAAGAAACTCCTCACCGAGGCCTACAGCAATAACTGTCCTAAACAATACTATAATTCCACATAAATGACTCTCACTATTATCAACCTATTAAATAGGTAAAAAGGAAACCCTAACCCTAAAAGCCCATGCTCATGGTACAAGCCTTTAGCCCAAAATACTTGACAGGAAAAACTAAGAATAAATAACTGAGTTAATTAAAAAGAAAAAAGAAAAGAAAACAGATGCCACGGTCTATCAATAGCCTGCCCCGGCACAACAGCCTTGTCCTCAAGGCCGAAGTATGGACCGGTAATTGGATGCCTCAACAGGCGCATGCTGGTGTAGTGCATTGAACCCGGGCTCCCCCAATTCATCACACACAAGGACGTTCAACGTCTTAGGTGGGCAGCGGTGAAGGGGTCCGAAAGTCAGACCGCAACGAAAGCAGGTACCAGCGGCAAGATGTTTTTGAATCTCTGATTGTGGCAGTTGGCGAAAGTTTTTGGCCTTGCTTAAAGGTAGTGAGGTGGCAGAAACCGTGGAGTCGGAAGAGTAGGTAGCTGTGGCTGTTAGTTGGCCGGCTGTGAGAGGGGTAACACGTAGGGGTACTAGGACGTTCAGCACGGCGCGCTGCGCTGACTGCAAAGGTGTAGTCAGTTAGAGCGTTGTCCTGTATCTGCTCTCGCACCGAACGCTTGAGACCACCGAGGAAATATCCTAAGCACTGGTCATCCGAAAGGGGAGGCAGCTGGGCCACGCGGCTTTCGAAAGCAGTGATGTAATCCTCCAGAGATCCTATTTGACGTAATAGAAACAAGGACTCGTAGGTGTTGAGCGTGGAGGCATCACCGAAACGCGCCAATAAGGCTTGGGTGAATTGTGGCCATGCCGGGTTGGGGTTACGACGCAGGAGTAGTTGTAACCAGGAAATAGGCTGCGCCAGACATGCCGATAACAGCAAGCTGCAGCTTCATGGCCGGGGGAATGCGATGGACGAGAAAATATTGGTTGGCTCGAGCAATCCAGCCCACGGGATCAGATCCATCGAACCCGGGTAAGTCAGATTTTTGAATCAGAATAGTGGTGGGGTTGGTGTTGTCGGGAACGAACGGCTGTTTCACAGTGAAAGAGTCGCCGGGGTCGTCTGGAACGAAGGATTGTTTTCCAGTGGAAGAGACGGCGGCCAAGATGCTACAAGTTGAGTTTCCACGGCAGAACGGTTAGCGTCGACTGCTTTGGAAAGGGAGATCAGCGATGTCTGCAACTCTAACACCACCTTCTCTAAATAATCTAGTCGAGACTCGGTGCTGCGCGTCATAGCAACCATGGCAGATCGGACCAATTGATAGAGTAAAGGTGGAGAACGAGAACTGAACGATAATATTATAAATGACAGAAATTAAAAGAAACTCCTCACCGAGGCCTACAGCAATAGTTGTCCTAGACAATACTATAATTCCACATAAACGACTCTCCTTATTATCAGCCTATTAAATAGGTAAAAAGAAAACCCTAACCCTACAAGCCCAAGCTCATGTTACAAGCCTTTAGCCCAAAATACTTGACAGGAAAAACTAAGAATAAATAACCGACTTAATTAAAAAGAAGGGCTAATAGCCGCTAAATCCTATAACTATTTTCGTTTTCGCGTCTTCCATCGATTTCAGAAATTCTGCCTCAGTATATCACAACTAATCCTCCAGTCGCGATTTGCATCCGACGAAATTTTCCGGCAACATAACTTAATCTACGTGGCATTTTATTTGCTGACAAGGGTGATTATCATCTACATGGCAATTACCTGTGTAATTTTTTTTATTAAATGACGTGTAGTGAAACAACGTCGTTTTCAAGTTTCGCCCACCTCTCTCTCAAGCTCCGCCGGCTGGAAGGCCACCGCCCTCGTTCCCCTCTCACAGACCCTCATCCGCCGACATCTGCTCTCAAAACTCCCATCCGCGGACATATCCGCCTCACCATTCCCCAATCCAACCCCACTTCACTGTGCGCCGCCGCCACCTCTCTCTCAAGCTCCGCTGGCGAAGTCACTGCTCGCCGGCCGGAACCCTAATTTAGCAGATCTCATCTATCTCTCTGTTCTCCTCCCTCCGATATGGGTTGACGCCGCCCCACGCAGCACCGTCTCCTTCCCTGGCCACGGCGGAGACCCCACTTCCTCCCTCTCATCTATCTCTCTGTTCCCCATTCCAACCCCAGAACCCTAATTCAACAAAACGACGTCGTTTTGTGACTAATAATTTCAAAGAAACGTAAGGCAAAACGACGTCATTTTGCCTATCGGAATTCTATGCCACGTAGATTAGTCCGGCTGCCAAGTCATCTTCAATTTTGTCGGAATACTTCGCATGATGCAAATCGCGACTCCTTAATTAGTTGTGATATACTAAGGCAGAATTTCTGAGAACGATGAAAAATGCGAAAACGAAAATAGTTATAGGATTTAGCGGCTATTAGCCCTAAAAAGAAAAAGAAAAGAAAACAAATGCCACGGTCTATCATATTCCCACTGATAGTAGAGGTCTATGACGACTCAAAATGTGGAAGATATACTTACCTGATCGAGATCTGTTGATACTACAAGACTTAGGTGACGCACTCCAGCCCTTTTCCTTTTCCCTCTCAGGAGTTTCCTAAAGGTAGATTAAAACAAATGGTTTACTTTGGTGTAACAGAAACGAAGTACAACAAATTCAGGCATATACCAAAAACAGAAGAGTTATGTTGAGTAGACGAGATTGAGATCCATTAGAAGTTACAAACATGGACTACATATCCACTCCAAAACAAAACTAGGCAAAGAGAGAAAGGTCATGTAGCTAGTATTTAGTCTCTAGTGATATCTGATACAAGCAAATGCCTAGAACTTTAACCCAAAAAGCTACCTCAATTTTGATTATATACAAACATTAAGGAATGCTCCTAGACGTTATCAAAGATTTCTTCTCTTACTTTCTAACAAAATAGACCAACATATAGTGGGAACAACATCTTTCCATAAGCATTATACCAAAATAGTGCTTTAGAGCCAATTAAACCAATCTTTTTAGGTCATGTATAAACAAGTCATTCCAATGTTCTTAATAGAATACAGATTTCTATATCTTATATCAGCTACCTCAATAATACATTCTGACTTCAAATCAAAGTGGCATGATTATACATTAACTTATAAGTTTGAAATAAAACTCTATGAAGGTAAAATTTGTTCCACATAAAAAAGCTGCCTCAGATGGGAATTCAAAAGGCTCAATAGGACTTTACCATCTAAACCAATTGACAAAAATCAAAACTAGGTGAAGCAAATCGAGATGCTGCCTTAAGAGAGATGTACTGAAAGCTGATACAAAAATATTATTTTGTTTGTATCATGCCAGACACATGAACAAGAGGTTGTCAGGATGTAGCATGAGGAATTAAATCGCTAGAAATGGTGGTGGATTAGTACTTTAAGCCCACACATATTTCAGGTGTTGCACTTACCTTGGAAGAAATCTTATTCTCTCTCCGTCCCTGAAACATCTTCCTTTATCGTCCGTCCCCAAAACATCTTCTTAGTCCATTTTGGGAAATAATTCCACTAACTATTACCCTTACAATTCTCAAATATTTACACCAATTGCCACTTTTCATTTTAATTGGTCCATTAGTCACTATCGTCACTTTTTATATCATTACTTTTTCTAATTTGTGGGGCCCCTTCTCCACTCATCAAATAAACAATAAAACAACTAACTTTTATTAAAACTCGTGCCGCCTCTCCTTAAGAAGATGTTTTAGGGACGGAGGGAGTAAAATTGAAAGTAAGAAGAAGAATGTAGCTGCATCCAGTGTAAAACTCAAGGAAGAATTTGAAAAGAACGAAACCAAAAGATAAGAAAACAACTTGCCTGAGAACCTATAGAGCTTGGAGAGGAACCTGCCCCAAGCACCAACGCAAGCACTGATCACGAAGAAACTTTCCTGCCCTAGCAGAAAATCTGCCGACTCAACTAAGGGGGTGTTTGGCTCAGCTTAAGCTAAAAATAGCTTATAAGTTGTTTAGGAGCTTACAAGCTCTTGAGAAGTGTTTGGTAAAATAAGCTTTTAAAATAGATTATAAGTTGTACACAGTACAAATAAGCTCCAACAACTTATAAGCTCCCTAAAACCTCAACCCCAACTTATTTTTTCATTATCTTATAAACAATCATTTTATAAAAATAACCCTATAGTTTGTTATTTCCATCATATACCCTTCCAATTTATCTCTTTTCAAATTTCTCTCTCTAATTAGGATTTTCTCTCACTAACTCACAATTCTCTCTCTAGCTTATAAGCTCAATCATCCGAACACTATGACAACTTATATGCTCTTGAAACATTACATCTTATAAGCTCTTGAAACATCTCATAAGTTATTGGAGCTTATAAGCTTTCAAAAATTAAACTTTAGCCAAAACACCCTCTAAGATAACTTTTCTGATGACCTAAATGACTAAACCCTACTACTTAAATAACAAAACATGCTAGAGCTCTGGAATAACTTAATCATCTAAGGAAATAAAAGATAACTACAGATTTGAAGTAAGCAGAGTTATCGGGAACGGAATCCATCAGATTCAATAGAAAGATGAAAAAGAAAGAACGATTGGAAATAAATATATAGAAAAAACACAAACACCAGAATGTATTATCTAATGGCTAATGCTTTACCAGACTGTATTAATTCCAGGAGTAGCATCTAGAACACAGAATGAGGAAGCTTTATCTAAAACCTTTCTCTTTCCATTTCTCTTCACTTCAGTAACTAATCCATAAATATGCATTTTCAAAGTCAATCATGAAATAGACTAATAGTAACATGCATGAATTATTAGGATATAGTAAGCACTGTATAATTATGTTGGACTTTTTGGCTGGAAAGAATAGGAGAATATGTGAAGATAAGGTCAATCTCTAGATTAATGTGGGGGAGGTTGAATATGGAAGTTGCGACATGGGTGTTATTTTGAAGACAAGAAAATTTAAGGATTCTTATGTAAATTATTTTAGGGGCTTGGATGTAATGCTCTGTACAACAGGTTCCACAAGAAGCAAATTAGGCACTCGTGATGTAATTCTGATTCTTCTGCTGATCTGCTCTATTGATAAAAGTTATGTTTCTAATTAAAAGAATAATAATATTAATAACCATGAGTACTGGGAGAAATTGTAACAGAGACGCCAACCTTACTAACAGGCACGGATTTTTGCCTGGTCACCATGTCCAATGCCTTAGCCTTCTCTGACAAACTACTTTTTCTAGTTATTGCAGTATCCCTTGGATTGTCTTCGGCAGCTAGAGTATGATGCGACTTTGTTGAAGTAGCAGGTGTAGAAGGTAGCCCTATTGCTTTATTTTTGGCCTTATGGGTTTTACATCTAGTTTTAATCACTCTGATGCCCTTGTCCTGGTTACAAGTTTCAGGAATTTGATCAAACCAATGTTTTCAGAAGCAGTGTCTCCAAACGAAATTCTATTGAATCTGCAATTCTGTACAGACCACTAACCTCAGAATTCCGGTTGTTTCTGCTTACTGGTTCTTGATCAACGACTAGCTCTAATTCTGCTTTTCCAGAGCCAATTGATGAAATAGAGGTCAACCTGATCTTCTCACAATCTGCTATTCCAACTGATCTTTGATTGTTCATCTCTTTCATTCTAAACTTTCTTATTGAACGTGTCATCGCTCTTAATTCAGTATGACTTACCGATGAGCTCATATTCCAATCAGAATTAGTCTTTGTTTGTTCGTCATCCATCTTCCTCGAGTTATGAGCTCCCTGCTTTGACTTCTTATTAAGTAAATGACATGCAAACCGTGTTCCACCACTATCACTGAGTTGAGAATAGTCTGGATTCACAGACAGTTCCGGATCAGTATGGCCTTCTTCAACACAGGTGTCCCCACTATATGATTCCTTCTTAACACCACTTACACTATATTTTTGAGGCAATGGAACAGCCAAAGATTTAGCTCGTTTGCTTTTCTGCCAACCCTTGGCTTCAATTTTTCCTTGTGACCCAAAATCCTTTTCATGACTATCTAAATGTGGCTGTGCACCTCCCATTGCTGAACAATAAGTGGCAGAAAACAGCAAGGAAAAAAATTTAAACAGGAACAAATAATATTTCATCACTGAACTATGGTGTATGCATCTATTTTTTTTCCAGTTACAACACACTAACCAGTTTTTGTAAATTTTAAAAAATATACCCACTAAAGGTGCTGCAGATAAAACTTTTAGCTGGTACCACAGTTCGACCACTCGCATGAATTATACAGGGTCATTGAGCCTGTGTTTTCAAACAAATTGATTGATATGTCATGTGAAAATTTAATTAGAACTAGAAATATTTACTTCTACGCACACAAAAACTTGTTAACTTTTGTTATTTGGACTATCTTGTCAACTGATTTAGATGCAAAAGAAAAACATGCCCTCGAAATTTCATGTGTGCAGTCACGGTGGAATTATAGCAGAAATGGTGGCCATGTGGCATCTTGCCAAAATTGCAAAATTGGTAGTCAAGTTACTGTTGAGAAGTTCGTATACATAGGTCCAGTTTTTCCTAAGATCAAATATAAAACTTCTCTGCAATTTACAAAGCACTCAAAAGGATTAAGCTGATGAACGTACATCCAGGTTTCTGAGAGAGCTGCTCAAGAAGTTTGTCAGTCGCAATGTCCTTGGAGGGAGGCTCTTTACCCACAAACTTTTCAGCATACTCCTTCCAGTATAGTGGAAACCCAAAAACAAAATGGTTAAAAACCTGTAAAGTATTGAATGATGAATGATCAACAACTTATGTTTTTACACAACCAAAATGCTCATCTAATAATAAGAGCACCAAAATATGAATGCTTTAGAGGTTTAAACACATTCCAACATGAAAATATAGGATATAAAACTGAATAATTAAATTCTATCTTGAGCTTTCAGTATTTCACATGTGATGCTACAACAGCTATAGCTGCAAAGTAATGTTCTCTGAATTCACATTAATAACAAAAGCTTCATCCTTGCTTGTACTGCATCTCAAGGGGAAAGCAGCTGAATTTTCTTATGTATAAGTTTTTCCCGACAACAAGGATGTTGATTTCCACTGGATTTCTCCAAATTAACCTTGCATTAACTATATTATTTTTTTTTGCTGGATACCTAAATTTTTAATGACTGTGTGACGGTGGTCTCGAACCTAACCTAAGACATTAACCACTCTACCACTAGGCCAACACACGCACACCACATTAACCATATTATTACACTACCATCCTTAACATATCATGCAAGTTTCGATGAACTATGATTTTGAGAAATCAGTGGAACTTTATCTCACTTTTTTCATAACATTTTTTTTTGTTGAGTATCTCTAATAGAGTCAAGGGTAATGAATTGATTATGTTGGGATAATATACATATTTTATTGATGAAAACATGACACTGAATCTCTGTCCTGCATGAAGCCCAATCACTTACTAATTCTCGTCATAGTCCCAATCTCTATGATGCTTTCCATGTATAATAAATAAATAATACAAGCCATCCTACAATAAGCTAACTAAATAATAACTATAAATTAATTAATCAATCAAACAATTTGATTGACATTTTTTCCACATACATCTCGCAGGACTCCACAACAAGACACAATACCTTCTCTCGTGTATCTAGGCATGTCTCCATCGGTGACGCTTGCATATATCAACAAAGCTAGTGGCAAGTTGGACCAAATTGATAGACTTACCGGTAATGAAATGACTTTTTTGGGGGAAAATTTTATATTTTATTGGCGAACAAAACGAAACAAAAACAAGTAAATGAAAAGAACAAGAAAATAACATGACATCTCAGTCTCCCGTTTGCCCCCATTTTACCTGCCAACATGAAGCTGATTCACATGGTAAGTCTCCCCATGAACCCAACATTAAAAACAAAATAAGGTAACTGATGCAGGCAGAAGCATAAAGAAAAGAAGCAAATGTTGTTGATTACTTCTTTCTGAGAATACCCAGAATACACACAAGAAGAAAAGCAAAACTTTGCTGGTTCCAACGGATACCAGATTAATGAAGAAGGCAACAATTTTTGTTTTACTTCAAGCACCCCCAAATAACAATAATAGATCTATCTATCAATAAAATGAGAAACTTGGAAAACAAGAAACATAAATCCTGATTCTCATAAAATTCTAACAAATAACTACATAATCTACATAGAATAAAACGACCGAATCAAATACTAAACATAATTAATTCTTAAAATCAATTTAATCTTAATATAGACCTCATTGATTTATCCATCATTCATCCGAGGGCCTAAATGATTCTCCCTCAAATCAGAAGTCATAAGAGCACGCCAAAAACAATTTGTCAAAAGATAGAAAAAAAAAAAAAAACTATGTCAGAACAAGCCTACTATAAGTTTGTCAAAAGATAGAAAGAAAAAAAAAAAAGAACTATGTCAACTGACATAGGATAAGTGGAAACCAGATAACAATCATTATGTACATAATACAACAATGATGCCTCTCAAAGGACATGGAAAGCAAGCTTGGGCACTTACGTCAGATGGAAACCCATGTTCCAATGTGCGAGCTTTGTTTATGAAGCCCTTCAGTATGACACATATCCCATCTGTGGTTTCAATAGTGAAAGCATCATAACGTTTGAGGATTGGCGCTGATGTAAACTCTCGCATGGCTTGTTTCCTATAACACAAAATTAGATGGAATTCTTAAGAGATTAAATTACATTAATCATCAATTTATTAAGAAAGCAAAGTTGGAGAAAATTTGCATAAAATGGTAAATTTCCACAAAATACCATTATTAGATTATGTGGGGCGAAATCCACAAGTATTTTCCACAAGCAAAGCTTGTTTCACGCTGAAATCCAAAGAACAATAAAGCCCATTTGGCCATTTCATGAAACTCAACAATTCTAAGCTAGTCTTTTCCCACATTAGATAGAAATACATCTCATTTAATTTAGAATTACATACTTCCAGGTCATAAGCAATTAGGTAAAGATTGATGAATAGGCAATCTATTGTCACTTTTCAGGGACTCAAAGATTCACACGATAGAAGCTCCCATACTTATACCCTGGCAAATATATTTCATAGAAAAGCAACCCAAGCAAGCAATGTTGAACAGAGCCTTTTAAGTATTCAGCAAGCTTGATCATTATTTTGTTGTTTCAACTTAAATACGTTTTTTTTAATATATAAACCACAGAGTTTCAACTCGTTGATACTTAAGATTCAAATGCAACTGTTAGAAATGTTTCGGAAGAACACAGGGCGGAGGGAAGTAGAATTCAGGATTAAGTAAAAGCAATTGAAATCTGTTCTTCTGTTTTTCCCACCACAAACCAACTATTTTCAAGGTAGAAATTAAAGCATTTCAAAAGCCTATATTTTTTTATGGGTAAATACATTTATAACAAAAAAACTTAAGTACAAGATATAGGTTATACCCTAGTGACTACAACTCAACTAGAGCGAATGAAGGGAAAACCCCATGATAATAGAGCAACAACATAACGAAGGTAGTGTTGCAGAGTGCAAAAATAAGCAGCATACCCCCGGTCGGTAAGCCCTGCAACGCCGAGTCGTCTTCCTTGGACGTCATTTTCAGCATTAACCAACCACCAATCCGCCAAACGCACCTTCAATTGTCCAGGGGGAGAGACAGAGAGAGAGTATGAACAACATATAACAACAAAAACGGTAAAAAAAAAAAATAAATAAATAGAGGAACTCAGAAGAAATGCTTACTGTCTGTTGAAAGTGGGATTTCTGAAAGTTACCCGTGTTCGCACGATGATCTGGAGCTGAAGTTGATGGAGATGCCATTCCTTCACACCAATCAATCAAGGTTCAAACCTGTTAAGCTCATTCAGACACCACCGCTAGAAAGCCAGTATCAAAAGGAAACGAAAAGAAAAATAAAGCCAGAAATATATATTTCCCAGATAAAATGAGATTTTTGTGACGTTTGATTTAAGTGTTATGTTTTTGTTGAGCTATTTTTGTGAAAACTGTCATTTGTGGTAATTTAAATTTCCTAACCTAAAATAGAATAGGGAAAAGATAAATAGTCAAATCCACCTCTAATAAATGATACATTTTCCACTACTTTGGTTCAACTAAATTTCTAAGGCTATTTTTATCAGCAACCACCTAGTCACTCAATTATCTAATCATCTTTAATATTTAATTAATTTATCAGCAACCACTCAATCACGTCTAATTTTATTAATTTATCAATGGTCACCCCAACAACTCAACCACAACATTATATAGTAATTAATACGCCCACCCATGCGATGCACGGGTCAAGACTAGTTTATAATTAAAAGGGTTATTTGCGTGTAAATACACGAACTTTCAACATTTTCTAGTTTTTCCCACGAACTTTTTTTTTAATCTAAATACACGAACTTAGTGTTTTTCTTATTTTTCCCATGAATTTTATTTTTTCTCAAATTAATGCTGAAGTGGCCGCCGAAACTGCTGACGTGGAGAGAATTGACAGAAATTAGCAGAGAATGACAGCAAGAATTGATAGAATAATGAGTTTACATTTAAAAAAAAAAGATAATTTGTGTTGTTTACGTAGAGAATGAGATGAATTCTATCGCTTACTTCTTTTTTAAGGGTTTTTGTTGTTTCACGTAGTGGGTAGGAAGAATGACATCGAGAATTGACAGAATAATCAGTTTTAATTTTATCAGAATATTTCATCATGGGAAAAATCAGAAAAATACGAAGTTCGTGTATTTAGATTCAAAAAATAAAGTTCGTGGGAAAAACTAGAAAATACTGAAAGTTCGTGTATTTACAAGTAAATAACTCTAATTAAAACATTGCAAGGGTCGGTCAAGACTATTTTATAATTTAAAAAAAATTACGTTATAGCAAAAAGAGGTGATCTTGGGTAAAATTGGGTGTACCGTACACTCGGGTTACGCATTCACTTAGACTCTGACCCACACTCTGACCCGAACCCGTATTCTGAGCCGAACCTTATAAATAACACTATTTTAGGTGTGGGTCAACCCGGTTATATGGTAAACCTGATTGTACCCAAATTTTTGTGAATAGCAAAATGTCATCATTTATGAGTTAAAATAATTGATAATAAAAAAAATGAGTGGATTTGAAAATACCCACGTTCCTTTAATAAAATTAAAAATTAGCCACTAAGATAAAAACTTAAAAAGATACCCACACTTATCATTTTGCCCTTTATCCTTAAAAAAAAAAAAAAAAAAAAAAAAAAAAAAAAAAAAAAAAACTTATAACTCCTCCAAGGTAAAAAACTTTTTTTTACTCCCATGCCATGTCTACCCCCAGACCCTCTCCCCCACCCTCCCTCACCCTACCCCCCACCCCCAAAGCCATTTCTTTTTACTCCTTCCCTCCCAGTCCCACCCCCACCCAAGCCAAAATAAAAATAAAAAATTATTCCCTCCCCGCCTCTGACCCCACCCCACCCCTACCCCCTTTCCCCCCTCCCAAACTACCCACCCCCAAACCACAAAAAAAAAATTACTCCACCCCCAAAAAAATCAAGTTTTAAAACTCAAATTTACGACTACTTGAATTCACAACTAGCAATAGAGTTGATTGTGAATTCGAGACTTAAAACTCGAATTCACAACTAACACTAGCAATTCAATCGTAAATTCATCAAACTGGTTGTGAATTCGAGTTTTAAAACTAGAAAAAACTCGAATTCACAATGAACACTAGCAATTCAGTTGTGAATTCATCGAATTGATTGTGAATTCTAGTTTTAATTTTGAATTCATAGATCTGGTTGTGAATTCAAGAATATTAAGTTGTGAATTCGAGCTATTTTGGTTGTAAATTCACAACCAGTAGAACTCGCAAACAAAACTTAATTCACAACCAGAATGTTTTGGTTTTGATTGTGAATTCACAACCAGAATTTAATTCACAATCGAAATTTTTTGGTTGTGAATTCACAACCAATCGAATTCACAACTAGTTGTGAACAGCTTTTTTGGTTGTAAACTAACAACCAGAATTTAATCCACAACAAAAAAAAATTGATTGTGAATTCACAACCAATCGAATTAACAACCAAAATTTAATCCACAATCCTAAACCCACTTTAAACCTTAAACCACAAACCCTAATGTAATTCACAACCCTAAACCCTAAACCCTAATTCACAACAAGAATTTTAAAGTTTGAATTCACAAAAAAAAAAGATTTTTTTTAGCTCGGGGATGGGGGGGAGGGGGGTCGAGGGGTGGGCAGTGGGGTGGAGTGATAAAAAAAATTGCTTGAAGGTGGTCGTCCGAAGGGGGGGGGTGGGCAGTGGGGTGGAGAAGTAAAAAAAAATGGCTTCGGGTGGGTGGTCGGGGGGAGGGAAGGTGGGGTCAGAGGCAGGGAGGGGGAGTAAGAAAAAGATTTTTTTTTTTTTTTGGCTTAGGGGGTGGGTAGGTGTCACGACCGCATTTTGCTAAGGATAGCAAATCCAGGAAATCATGACTAGAGAAGGGGATTTAGGAGCGGGATTAGAAAAGGGGCGTATTTAACTCCTTGATGACTCGACTTTATATAAAGGAAGATAATTTAGCTTAACTAATTGTCAAAGAAGACCACGATGGGCCGTGCAATATTATCCAAAAGGGTACTCAACGAGGTTGAGTATATTGTTAATAATACATAACGGTTTGACATAATAACATAATATCCTTAAGCATAATCAGTGTTTGCAGCGGAAAAATAGTAATTCGAGTATATGTATGAAGACATATACTCTACTCTGAGGTTCTCATTCTAGATTGATAAAAGCTCCGCTTGCACACTGCATCTCCGATCACGGTTCAACCTGCACATTTATAAATACATACAGGGCTAAGTACGGGAGTACTTAGTGGGCACTTGCCGAAATTTACATACATGCATATTATTTTATCTTCAAGCCTTTCATCAGAAGTAAGATACGAGGGTTTTCCTTTAAAGGCTCGTATTTACTACAAATATCATTTCTTTCATAAATAACCCGCACAGGCATTTTATATCATTAATAACCATATCAGTAACTCGTGCCGAGAGGGAGGCCTCCCTCTACGGACACTGTGATCGGCCAACCCGCTAGATGACTCGCGATCACGAAGGTGTACATTAATTCCGAAGGGATTTGCTGTAACACCCCGTAGTTTTCCATACTATTTATTTTGAGGATTCGCTTTTAAGAGTATCGAGATTCTAGCATTAGTTTATTAGGGTTTTTTTTTTTAATAAGATTGAGATGTGAGTATTTTAGAAGTTGATGATAGAACTAGTGGGTGATTTTTTTTTTTTTTTAATAGAATGAGTTTTTGATAGAAATGCTTATTAAATTGAGGAGATGATGTAGTTTGTGTTTCCGATAAAGGAAGCTTAATTATTTTTAGACAATTTATAGTGTTAAGTTAAGAGGATTCCTGGCTAGATATAGAGCCGAGGTGAGTGAGTGAGACTTACTATAGAGATGAGTCGAATTCATGATACAATTAAATTGTCATTAGATTTTGACTGATTGAGAGGTCATGTTTGAGTGAGATTAATTGATTTTTTTTTTATGTGACCCATGTGATGATAACAGTTGAGATCAATTGATTTATAATTTTTCCTTGGACGTGTAACACAGAGATGATTTTTTTTTTAAATGGTGAATTGTGATCTTGCTATCTATATTATAATTTTTCCTAATGGAATTTCTAAGAATTTATTTTAATGAGCTAGATGTGATGTGAATTAGGTGTATTCTAATTATGATTAATTATTTGATCACACTATTAGATGATATTGATTTATGGTTTTTAATTAGTAAGTGATTTTCCCTAACTTAGCTTTTCCTACAAGCTTGATCTCATTAATTAGTGTAGTATTGAGCAAGCCACATGTGAGAGCTTTAATTGTGCATTAATTAATTGGATGACTTAGTGGGCAAGTTGCAAGTGTGAGTATTGAAGAAGCTAGCAAGCTTATGCTCTAAACAAAACTCATTTTTCTCTCTCCCCCCCCCCCCCATTCACACGCCTACTCTCTCTCTCTCTCTTACCTTTCTCTCTTTTCCCTTTCTACCACCATGGATAACCATTCTCAAAGCTTCCAAGATCATTTCTATACCAAGAAACTCCATCAAATCAAGTCCTAAACATCTATATTCCTTGAATCAAGAACTAGATTGGAGGGATTTTCAAGCTTGAAGCAAAAGAGAAGATTTTTATCCTTCCTTAAATAATTGAGTAAGTACTAGATCTATTTAGATCTAAGCTTGATTGAGTTATATATGTGTATAAATGGTTTAGATCTAGCAAGAAAACATCATTTTCTTTTTTTTAGTAATTTTCAAAATTTAGGGGTTCTCCCCTTCAAAATATTTTTCTTATTCTTTTCTTAATTTGGCATGAGATCTATGCTTATTGAGGTGTTTTGAGATGATTTCTATGTGTATTGAGAGGCTTGCCATGAGATATGATTTTTCATTTAGGTTAGTTTGTCTAAAATAAGAAATTCTTGAATCTATGGATTAAATGATGAATTGATGGTGAATATGAGCTTATGAGATGACTAATATGATATTTGATGGAGTAGATTGATGATTGAAGTTGATGGTCAAATTTCGGTGAGAGTTAGTTTGATGTGATTTGGATAAAACTTATTCTATGGTTTAATTGATTAATTGATTGGTTAATAATGCAATTAGGTGATTCAATTTGATTAATCTAAGGTTGGATTAATGATTTATGCATGTTTGTAGATTTTCAAAAAGTTTAGTTTGTTAAAAATTGGGACTTTGTGATCTATGTGTTAATTGATTAAATTGGCTAAGTTTAATTGTTATTAAGCATGATAGAAATGATAATTAGGGATCAATTTGGTTAATTGTCAAGAATGCCTAAAATTGGTTAAGTTTAGTTTGCTAATAATTGGGAACTTTTGATTAAGGAGATAAATACTTGAATTGATGATGTTTATATGTTAGTTAGACTACTAGCAAGGAGAAAGCATGATTAATTTGGTTAATGATGTTGATTTGTGAAAATTTCTCGAGTTTAGTTTGCGTGCATACATGAGATCTTGTATATAAGATGAGTTACGAGTCGGGCATGTTTATGTATGGCTATTTGATGATTAATTGAGCTTATATATGATCATGTATTTATGTTATTGTGAATTAAATGAGCTTAATTTGAATTTTTGAGAATTTTACATCGAAGAAGTCCGGAGTCTAGGTATATTTGCTTGTATGTTCAAGTTTGGAGTCTTTTTATGACCTTTTCTACCTACTGTTTCGTTGGGTTCTTGATACCCAAAGATCTTTAAAATTTTATGGTAAGATTACATGAGAGTCTTCAGCATACCAGTAAAATTTCAAGTCAATTGGACTTTGTTTACTATTTTTATAAAATAGAAAACGAAAACTGCTACTTTCTGCCGAAATGTTCGGTGAGTAGCCAATAGAGTCACCTTTTCCAGTGTCCTTCACTAACTTTTTGGAGCCCAAATTTTTATTGTTAAGACATGAGTGTCTTAGCTAAGTACCCACCAAATTCAAGCCTTTTCGGCAACGTTTACTACTTTTCAAAAATCAAAGTTTTCAATTGCTCAAAACTGCTGAATATGGTAGACTGTAGGAAAACAGTCATATCTCCTAAACTACTTAGAGTTTTTCATCCTACTTTTTTTTAATGAAACTAGACTCAAAGAGGTTTCAAATGGTATAGGTCACGACTCCAGTGGAGTTCTGTACCGAATCTGGTGAAGTCTTTAATTCGAGTCAGTGCAGAATGATGTTTGTTTGTGACATGTCTATGTGTGAATTATATGTTTATGTGATTATGCTTGTTTATGTGCTTGATTGCTATGAGTTTAATTCGAGTTGAGTGTTAAGTCGAGAGTAGGACTTGTGAATCCTTAGGAGTTAAGTATACCTGGGGATTGAGATTTATTTGGGTAAATAGAAGATGAGTGATAAGTTATAGTTTGAGACGAGATTGGATTTTAGTAAATGAGTTTCTAACTGAGGTTTATCTTATCCCATGAACCACATGTATAAGTTTATATGATGAACAAGCATGTATATTGAAGCATGATAATCCCTTCTCTACTTCTATAATTTTCGAAAATTTTGGTGAAGGAAAGTATTGTGAACTCCTTCAAACTTTCAACTACTTTTCACATGCTTATACACCTCTACATGTTGTTGTGGATATTTTGTTGCTGCCTATTGGGGAGGAAGATGATACTCGTTTCTGGAAGCACTCTGTTACTGGAAATGTGACTGCGGCTTCGGCCTATGCTGCCCAGAACCATCGTTTTCCAGAAGTCCGATGGGGTCGTTGGATTTGGGAAAAGTTTATCCCGGAGCGTCGCTCTTTGATTTGTTGGAGAATTATTCACAAGAAAATGCCTACGATCGATGGGCTTGTTCGCCGTGGCATGGTTGGCCCTAATCGCTGCATCATCTGTTGTCAGGATGAGGAGTTCATTGATCATTTGTTCTAGAGATGCAGGGCGTTGAAGCCGGTGTGGACGGATTTTTTGGCGTGGTTTGGAAAAGCGGAGTACTTGTTTTTTGAGGATATTCATAGTGTTCTCGTCGCGGCTTGGCATAAGAAATTCAGCACGCAAGTGGTCTCTTTCTAGAAAGCGGGAATTATGAATTTACTCTGGAAAATTTGGGATTGTCGTAATCAAGCGATTTTCAATGATGTTGGATTCCATCCGAATCTTATTACGGGATTTCTTAAAGCTATGTTTAAGGAAATGGATTCTCACTTTCCCAAGCTTGGTTGTGCCAGTAACTCTTGGATGGATTATTTGCTTCTCAGACGTATTGGGGTTTCTACACGTACTGCGGCGCCCCCCACCATGGTTGAGGTCCATTGGTGGCCCCCAGCCGGCCAATGGATAAAGGTGAATACTGACGGCTCTGCGTTGGGTGTGCCAGGAAATATTGCTACTGGTGGAGTTTTCCGTGATAATTTTGGATGGGTTCGTGGTTGTTTCCACTTTAAAGGTGGAGTCGGTTTCGCTTTTGAAGCTGAGTTACTTGCTGCCATTTATGCTATTAATATTGCTGATAATAGAGGATGGCGTTCCCTTTGGATTGAGGCAGACTCTACTTATATTGTTAACCTTCTGAATTCTCGTTCTAATGACGTTCCGTGGCGTTTCATGGCTCTGTGGAAGAGGACTATAAGTTTGCTCTCGAACTTTAACTTTCAAGTGTCTCACATTTACAGGGAATGAAACACGGCTGCGGATCTTATGGCAAATCAAAATCATTCCGAGGGCTGGTGGCCGTTTGCGATTGATGAAATTAAGGATGCCGTGGCTCTTGATATGGCCACGCATAGCAGGGTTCGTATTAAATTCTAATGCTGCGGTTCTGGTTCTCTAGTTTCGGTGGGGACTTTTTTTGAATACCTTGCGCCCTTTGTGCTGTTCTCGGTTGGGTGGGTTCTTTTTGGAGGGGGCTGTGCAGTTTCGCATGTCAGGCGCTTGATTGGTGCACTCTTTTTTGTTGGATAAAGATTTTGGGATGTTGGGCTGATGGGTTCTGGGTGGATCGAATTCGTTATAAGTTGAAAACTCGCTGGGGCTTTTATTCGAACACTTGGTGTTCTTGGTTCCGGGCTTCTGTTTTGGAGCATTTGCTGCTGCTTGTGGCTGGGTTGGGCAGCGTCTCTGGTAGTGCTCAGGGCTTTGAATGCACTCTTTTATGTTGGATAAAGATTTTGGGACGTTGGGCTGACGGGTTTTGGGTGGATCGAATTCGTTATAAGTTGAAAACTCGCTGGGGCTTTTCTTCGAACACTTGGTGTTCTTGGTTTCGGACTTCTGGTTTGGAGCATTTGCTGCTGCTGGTGGCTGGGTTGGGCAGCGTCTCTGGTAGTGCTCAGGGCTATGGACGCGTGAGCGTTTGGTGGGTCTGGTGGTGGACGAATGAGAGGAGGTCGGACAGTCAACTCTGGTGCTTCTATGGGCTGTTTAGTATCCGGCGACGGAGTCTCACCGGCTGATGCTTGCAGCTTTGCGTCTTTCTTTGATGTTTTTGTTAGTAGGATATTACCGACGACGGCATCTAACCGGCCGGGTTTCTATCCTCTTGGTGTGCTTTTTCGTGTTGGTTGTTGTAGAAAGTTCATGGCGACGGCGTATAACCGGCCATGTAACTTTCTTTCGTTCTCTGGTTCTGTTCTTTTCGGGCTATCGGCGACGGCGTTTTTCCGGCCGTGTAGTCTTTTTTGGTTGGCACTTTGGCGACGACATTACTCCGGCCATTTGCCTCTGCTCTTTTGTTGTTTTGGGGGGAAACGCCGGGATCGTTTGGGGACGATGGTTAGGCCGGAGTTCCGGAAACTTTCCCTTCCGCTTTTCCCCTCTTTTGCTTTTGTTTTTGTTTTTAGACGGGTACTCTTTTCCCTTTTCACAGGTTTTTCCCACTGGGTTTTCCGTGAAAAGGTTTTAATGAGGCTCGGCCCTTAGTCTGCTTTTCTTGTGCTTTCAAGGGTTTCTTTTAGGTTTTTTCTTTTCTTTTTTCTAATAAAATCACATTTAATAATATACACCTCTACATGTTAGATGCATGAGAAGGGAAGATATATATTTTTGAAAACCCTTAAGAGGGTTATATGTTTGATATTTGAAGAATGATGAGTTCTTAGTGTGAAAATGCATGAAAATGGTGGTGAAATTGAAGATCTAAGATGATATGTGTAAATGTTATAATTTCAACCATTTTGGGAAATTTTCTTACGTACTGGACTGATGAGTCGACGAGGTTTCTCTCGTCTAAAAATCTTCAAAATTTTATGGTAAGTAGATATATGTGTCTTGCAAATTTTGGTAAAATGTCAAGTCATTTGAACTTTGTTTACTACCTTTTTAAATTATAAAACTTCTACTGCGAAATTCCACCGGAAATTTGGAAGGGCAGTCTTTAGAGTCACACTTTTCAGTAACTTTCAAAAACATTCAGCCTTCCAAATTTTTATGGAAGAACTATACATGTGTTATACAGATGCACGTCCACTCGTGCAAAACTTCCGAATCTGGTAGACTGTGGGAAAACATCCATATCTCTTAAACCACTTGGAGTTTTTCACTCTACTTTTTTTTAAACGAAACTAGACTCAAAGAGGTTTTCAACGGTATAAGTCTTGAATCCAAGAGATTTCTGAGTTAAAGCAGTTTAGAAATACACCATGTTATGTCATGAAAATGCTACTGGAAAATATATATATATTCCATAGCTTACATGTATATTTGAGAATTTACTTACAAGGGAAAAAGATTTCAAGTTTCATAGAATGATTTTCAAGTCATTTGACTATTGTGATAAATTGTGAAAATGTATTATGTGGAATAATTGATTAATTTGAAGTATGAATGACTATGTGATTTTTTTGAATGCTATTTACCTAGGATTGAGAGTCTTTTAATTGGATAAGATATCCAATTAAATTGGGAGGTCCAATTGGGTAAATAGTAGAGAAGTTATAAGATGAGATTAAGCATATGATGAAAGTATAAGTATTAGATATTAGTTAGATGAAATTCTAACTAGAGTTTATTTTGTCACATGGCAATCTAAACCACGTGCGCCACCAAAGGTTCGAGTGACGGCCGGCGTTAGTACGACTCTAAGCTTTACGTCATCGACCCTTGAGACAGGTGGGCTTTATTCTAACTCTATTATGGCTAGCTACCATGATAATGAGTTCAAAAGTAAAATCTTATGAAAATGAAGCATGTTGAAGTATTATTGATGAGTATTATGAAAATTGTCAACTTGCCATATTTATTATTGATGAGAATGAGATGTGGTATGTTGCCTCTATGAAAGACATGACTATGATCATGATGCAAGATATCGGCCTTTAACTGATTTATATGACAATAAAGGTTTTGTGCGCAGAGGTGATCGTGAGCCGTCTCTAGTCGGCCGGTCACGGCGATTTGAAGGAGGCCTCCTTCTCTTCACCTAGTATATATATATGTTATATGAGTTCTCATAGTTGGCACATACCCTGAATATAATGTCTGCAGACTAATGATATTACTATGATGATGCAAATGAGTTTATGACAGAAAAACATGAACAGGTATTTTTAAATCTCACTAAATCCTGTTGATGCATTGAAAAGGGCAAGATAGACATATAGCTCTAAGAGCAACATTTCAATTATTTCCGGCATGAGTCCACTGAGCGCTTTTTGGTACTCAGCCCTGCATGTATTTCTAAATGTGCAGGTCTGGCTGGGCGCGAGGATGGGTTAAGGCTGTTGGAATTGTCAGTTGGTTGTGTCTTTCTTATGTCTCATATTTATCTTTATACGCTTTGACTCTATAAGAAATTGAACTCCCTGCTATATGTCTTCACACATATAGTAACGTATCTCGCTGCATAACTCTGATGAAACTCTTTATTTAATTTGCTTATGCCTGTAATATCCCATAAGGGAAAATACTGTTCAAACCCTTGCTAAGTCTACAATTGCTTATTTATGTTTTACCCAAGTAAGAAAATATTTTAGTCTTGAAATCCTTCTTTAAAATGAATAAAGTTTGAAATTGCTTCCGCTAAAACAAGATGTATTTCTATTTCTTTCACTATTTCTTTTATTAGTCGTACGATACTTGGTATATGCTATCACTGGCTATATCGGGCTACGACAAAAGTCTAGGCTCAACAAAAGATATCGTTTGGAGTCATAACATAAGGTCTTAAGTCAAGAAAATGAAAGACAGATAAAGGCTAGTACTACAGCGGAAGTCAAAACACGGAGTTGAACCCTAGCCTCAGCTCTCCCCGTCAACACCAACCATCAACCTGAAAAACATTTGAAAATATTTGGGCTAAGTACTAATGTACTTAGTGGACTGCAACTTTTAAAAACATTTCACAATTCGTAAGAGCAGTTTATCCAATCATTCATGACATAACTTAGAAGGTTTTAAAGTAAAGGAACTTCTAAGCATGTTAAAGTATTTCGTTTTATTAGCGCGCTGTTGTCACACTCTGTTTAGTTACTCGCTGTGATGCCGGACCTTTTAGCCACCGACGTATCGCTTTCTCCCATGACACTTGCCCTGAGGACGAAACTCAGACAAGTTGAATTGACCTCGGGACGCTACCTAGGCAGGCCTTATATGATACATGCTCCGGAACACATCCAGCCAAGCACCCTTATAATGCCTCTTACATGAATTAGTGTCCGATGGAGATCAACCCACCGAAATAACTAACAAGTGTACACAATTCTCAAATAACGTGTTAGGCCATAAGAGAACCTCGATCGATCCAAGAATTGTGAGCCTTAAACATAACAGAGCGCACAAAATTATTTATTAGATAAACAGTTTTCATTTCATAAAATATTTAGAGCTTAATAACTCAATCATACATTTGGAAAGTAAGCCCACCTGATTAGGCAATGCTTGTCGTTTATTCTAATCTCTAAATCGGAATAGCGGTGCTAGTCCTCCTGATCCACGAAGCCTACAAGAAATCTAAAATTTGACTCATCCTAAAACACCTAGCGGATGGACTCGAATTTATACGAGGTCGTCCTAGGGTGGTAAGGTGACTCAAGTCGTCTCACAAGGAAGACTTAGCAGGGCTCTAATCGTATTGCTTACAAGAAACTGAAATGAAATCTAAACACTCTAATCGGGTAATTGGGTCTGACGTAACTCTCTCTCACTATCTAGGCAACAATTGAGGAACATGTAACTATTAAACTTAAGGGAATCAACGGGAAATTATGCATAAGACAAACGGACATCATCATCATATTCATCTAGCTATAGAAATAATCTATAATAAGCAACCAAGAGCGTGGTAACACTATTTGTCCACTAAAAACGCCAACCTCAATCAAATATCACACATAACAAACTGAACGTCTCATTCAACAATACTATAATATTAACTAAGAATCAAACACAATTGAAATCACAAATTCTGCAAACACTAAATGAAGGAAAGCTGGGCAATTCAAAGGATGAAGAATCCTAAAGCTAATCAATAATGCTCATCAACATAAGAACATAATTCTACTATTAAAATACTCAATCCAACAATCATTCAACTAGACCAAAAAGAAATCACCATAGATCAACATGAAAAGGGAGAAATTGTCTTACAATATCCAAGCTAAACTTCAAACTAGCAATAATAATCCAAGCTAAAATTCAATCCCAAGCAATCCAAGATGATTAGAACATGTTTAAAACTCTCAAAACTAGGGTAGAAAAGTGCAAAATCGTCCTGGAGGCTGCTGGAAGCGGAGTGACAAGAAAAAACCCTAGCATGCTCTGTGCTTTTTCGTGCCGTTTTATTCTTGCTCGAGTGTTGTTTGCTGCCTTTTCTTGTTGGTGCAGGATTCCGGAGTTTGGGAAGTCTTTCGTGAAGTTTGAGCTTTATTTTGGATCAAGAGGCAATTACCGGGACAACTGCCGCTGCCAGACTAGGCCACCGCCTCCGGATAGGCGGCCGCCTTCTCTTGCGGCCACCGCCTCCGGGTAGGCGGCCGCCTACTCTTGCGGCCACCGCCGCACACACGGCGCCCGCCGCCTACGGCGCCCGCCTAACCTCGCCGCTCGCCTACCTTGGTTTTACGAAAGGGATTAATTCAGACGGCACAGTTTATGGTGGATAGTACCGCTGGGGGCAACATTGCCCGAAAGACAGCTGATGAGCTCAAGGAGATCTTCAACACACTTGCCGCGAGTTCTCAACAAAAATTAGTCAGAGGAAGGAGGGTCGAAGCCAATGCTGTAGCCCCAAACAATGAGCTGCAGAAGCAAGTAGCGGACCTGATGAGGCAAGTTCAGCATCTAAGAATGAACATGATTTCAAAGGGCATTGCCCAATCGAGTGCAACCACAATTGGAGCTGTGCTCAACTTAAGCTTAAGCAACTCAAAAGCATGCATGCAAGAATCATTGAATTCAAAAGGCACATCTTGGGCAAGTAAACGGCATAGAGGTTGACTAATTTTAGAAAAATCCTTAATGAAACGCCGGTAAAACCCGGCATGACCTAGGAAGCTTCTAATCTCTTTCACATCAATAGGTGGAGGCAACTTTTGAATGACCTCTACCTTGGCCTTATCGACCTCTATACCATTTTTAGACACGACGTGGCCAAGAACAATGCCACTAGTCACCATGAAGTGACTCTTCTCCCAACTTAAAGTCAACCCACTAGTTATGCACCTCCGCAACACCAAATCAATTTTCGCCAAACAATCATTAAAAGAGCAACCAAACACGGAAAAATCATCCATAAAAATCTCAACAAAATCACCTATCATTTCCGCGAAGATCGACATCATGCACCGTTGGAAAGTCCCCGGTGCATTGCACAATCCGAACGGCATCCTCTTCCATGCAAAGGTGCCGAAGGGAGTGGTGAATGCCGTCTTGTCTTGGTCCTCTGGTGCAATGGCTATTTGGTAGTACCCTGAAAGTCCATCAAGAAAACAGTAAAAATTATGACCAGCTAAATGATCAAGCATTTGATCAATAAAGGGGAGGGGAAAGTGGTCCTTTTTGGTGGCTGCATTCAATTTCCTGTAGTCGATGCACATGCGCCATCCCGTCACGGGGCGGGTTGGCACCAACTCTTGATCGTCATTAAGAATGACGGTGATCCCTCCTTTCTTCGGCACCACGTGCACCGGACTAACCCACTCACTATCGGTGATCGGGTAGATGATCCCCTCCGCCAATAGCTTGAGGATTTCCTTGCGTACCACCTCCATGAGGACCGGATTCAATCTCCTTTGGCCATCTCTCTTGGGCCTCGCCCCTTCCTCAAGGTGGATCTTGTGCATGCAAGTGGCAGGGCTGATGCCTTTAATATCGGCAAGACCCCATCCGAAAGCTGCCTTGTTTTTCCGCAAAACCTCCATCAATGCCAACTCTTGCTCGTGCGTGAGCTCGGCAGATATGATCACGGGCTTTTCCACCTCTCCTTCCAAGTATACATACTTGAGGTTCTTGGGGAGCTCCTTGAGCTCCAAGGTCGGCTTAATCTTCGTGGCATAGTCAATCACCACGGCCTCATCAATGGGGAGCTTAGCCTTGCGGGCCCGCTCTCTTTCTTCGGCTTCACGGGCAAACTCCTCCATGTCCGCGGACCCTGCAAAAACCTCAACAACTTCTTGCTCCTGCACAAAGAACATCTCGGCCAAGCCATCAATAGCATCAATATAAGAACATTCATTAGTGAGTGAGGATGATGGCATGGCTCGATTATGATGCGCAGAGAAAGACACTGACTCTCCTAACACAGTCATTTTAATGGTGCCATTTTTAACATCTATCAATGTGTTAGTAGTTGCCATGAATGGACGTAGTCCTTCGGCCTTGCATACACTTGCTTCTCCAGCTTTGTCTTTTATCTCCACGTCGAACTCTTGTAATAGCAGAACCCATCGAATCAGCCTGGGCTTCTGGGCAGAACTTCCTCAACAGCCTTCTCAATCATGTCGACACTTTTCACCATCTCTGTATCGGCTGGATATTTCATGGCATTGTATATGTCGAAGGTCACCGTTTCCCCTTCAAACTGACATGTTAGCTTCCCCGCTGGCGTCAGAGGAATCGCTTGCTCTGGCACTTTGAATTCTCTGCTGCCCCGGCAGACTCCTCTGCTCTGGCACTTTGAATTCTCTGCTCTGGCACTTTGAATTCTCTGCTCTGGCAGACTCCGTTTCTCTGGCCTGGCAGACTCCTCTGCTCTGGCAGACTCCTCTGCTCTGGCACTTTGAATTCTCTGCTGCCCCGGCAGACTCCGTTTCTCTGGCCTTTTGACCTCTTCCCCTCAAGCTGATCCCTGCCATTGAATTACGCCCTCCCAGGCGACCAAAGGACACAAACACAAGGGAAAAGACTCGATCTAGACTTAAAACACACACGAAAACAGAGCACAAACCTGGGCTCATCACACGCACACACTTTAAACACGATTGTCCTCAAGCGTGCATGCATGAATTTGCCTGGGAAACAGACACGAACGAAAAAAAACACACAAAACATAAAAAAAAAAACGAAAACACATAGCATGCCAAACTCTCTCAGTCCAACAGTAAAATGAAGATCAAAAGAAACAACAAGTAGCTAGATCAAACAATCAAAATTGCCATCAGTTGAGTCAAGATCGGGTTGTGGGCATAAGGATGTTCCTCCCATTCCACTCTTTCTCTCAAGTGTTTAGGCTCATGTTTACACTCCAGACATCTTGATTGGGTTCTGACCATAAGCTTGCCTATCTTCTAATGCCTTCCCCTTTAGTCAAAGTTCTAGGTGCATCTCATTAGGTCTTTCATTGGTTGTAATGTGGCTTAAGGCAAAGGGTGAGAATTTTTTTGTACGAGGCTTTGGTCATTCTGAACTTCATTATGGGCAACAAACTTCCCAGATTCTTTTGATCCTTGCCTATTCTTGCGGGCCTAAGCACATTCTTCCCTTTATTCTTCCTCTTTTTTTTTTCTTTTCCTTTTTTTTTTCTTTTTTCTGGACTTTTTCTGTTTTGGGATTTAGATTTCCCATTTGCACTTTCTTTGCACTAGTCCTGCCCCATTGGATTTACTACACTATCTCCCTTTATTGTTTTGCCCTTAAGTTCAGTTTTTGACCGGGACGGCTCAATTTTTGGCAAATTTATAAGTGAATTCAAAAGAATTGTTAAGCTCAAAAGGGTTGCAAGTGATAAAAGTGGGGTTGGTCAGTTTGGCTCAGTGGGCTGAAAGAAAGAAAATGCCTAAATCATTCAATACACCTAGACTGTGTACACAGGGTTCGACCAAGAATCAAGGCAAGTTCTAGCATTTCCCTTAATCAAGATGTCAAAATTCACACAATGAAAGAAAGAATTGTTTTGGCCTAAGGTAACAATTTAAAAGCTCAAATCCTCACAAGGTATGCCCAATTCCCTATCCATCGTCCTCAACTACATACGGCATAGAGTTTGCTTAATCTCGCTCACAAAATTGCACTTTCAAATCATCACAAACTGAGAAACTTCGAATGTGCAGCATGCTTGACACAAACTATGAAACAAAAAAGATACCGGGTCTTCCCTCCCACTCACACACTTTGCTTTAAGGCAAAGGGTGCGAGAACAAGGATTACCCGGTAAAGCAACAACAGACGCCTTGGCCCCCCCCACACACACACTTTGCTTTGGGCAAAGTGGGTGTGTAGAGGGGGTCAAGGAAAACACAAACTAAAAAAAAAAAACGAACAAAAACAGAAACACCAACACAAACGATCAAACACAAATCATGCAGACGCAACAAAACAAAACAAAACAAACTAAAAACTAAACATCCTAGGGAGGGTAGAATTCAAGGGGCAGGTGCAGGTGGATACCTGAACCCTTGATACTTGAAAAAAGCCAGGAGGGCCTTCTGGGTTGCCGCCAGTGCTTCTTGGGTCTCGATTATCCTGTTCTCGTCTTCGAGTGTCAACTCTGAATTTATAATTACAGGCAATGTGTCTCCCTCGCCCAAGAAGATATACTTGAGATGCTTGGGCAGAGACTTCAGCTCTAGCTTGGGCAAGATGTGATAGTTGGGAGTTCACATTCTGCATTCCTCCTCTTGTCTCCATTATGAACTTTTCGGTCTCGCTCTGAATCCTCCCTATTAGAGCTAGTGCATCAAATGGCACAGCAACTCCTGAATCTAATCTTAAGTCAAGGTAAAGTGCATAACATTCTATGATTCACTTAGCCGGGTTTTCAAAATTTAATGAATAAATAATTGAAAACTAAAATTCTTGAGTTAAGAACACCAACAATATTCTTACTCGTCTTTCTTTTGTAATTAGAATTATAAATAACCAATTAAATCATGATGCAATGCATGACTCATTTCATACTTAAGCATATAATAAGTGTTTACTTAAAATATGCACAAGCCCAATTAATAATAAAGACAGCCCACGGTCTTTAAATAAAATAAGGGCTCAATCTGAATATAATCGCCCCTTCTTCCACACCCAACTTCCTCTCTCTCCTTCACACTCAAAACCCACACCCACATCGTCCGCGATGTCTTCCTCCTTGGAAACGGCGAGATCGCCGCCTCCTCCCCCCCTTCTCTGCTCTGCTATGCTCTGCTCTGCTCTCCCAGCGCTTCTCTCCCAGCGCTGCTCTTCCAGCGCCGCTATCCCAGCACTGCTCTCCCAGCGCTTCTCTCCCAGCGCCGCTCTCCCAGTGCCGCTATCCCAGCGCTGCTCTCCCAGCGCTACTCTCTCAGCGCTTCTCTCCCAGCGCTGCTCTCCCTAGCGCTTCTCTCCCAGCGCTGCTCTCTCTCTCCCAGTGCTTCTCTCCTAGCGCTGCTCTCTCTCCCAGCGTTGTTCTCCCCAGCGCTTCTCTCCCAGCGCTGCTCTCCCAGCGCTTCTCTCCCAGCGCCGCTATCCCAGCACTGCTCTCTCAACGCTGCTTTCCCAGCCTTGCTCTCTCAGCCCTGCTCTCCCAGCCCTGCTCTCCCCCTTTCTCTCTCAAAACCACCGCCTCTTTTTCCCCTCCATAGCTTTCGCCGCCACTGCCTCCCTTCTGGCGACCGCACGGCCGAAAGGCCTGCCGCCCTCGTCTTCCTCTCTCTCTGCTCACTCCGACCGGCAGACAACAGTGGCGCCAAGCCACCGCCTTCGCCTCCCTGACTCCGACCGACAGCAGCAGTCCGCCTACCGCCGGCCGCCTCTCGCTCAGCCAACCAGACACACACACTCACATATTCTTGATACAGCAGTTCGAAAATGAAATCAAACGAAGCTTTGAAGTTCTACTTCTTCTTCTTCTCTTTCTTTGTAAAAATAGATTCATATTTATGTATATATATATATATATCACTACTACAAAAACGCTCATAGATAACGGATAAAATCCGTTATCTATGACCCCAAAAAACCGATAAGTATAGTGGTGATATCTATGATACAGTCATACATAACGGTTTTTTTACCGTTATGTATAATAGTATAGATAACGGTACGATGCTCATACGTAACGGTACATAACCGTTATCTATAATAGTTATACATAACGGTTTTTCACCGTTATGTATTAAGATTTTACCGTTATGTATTAGATTTTTTTTTATTTTTTTTAATCATAGTTAACAGTTTTTTGTACTTTTTATAACGGTTTTAACCGTTATCTTTGATAGAAATACATAACAGTTTTTTTGTATTTTTTATAGTGTTATGTATTCCAACTATAAGTAGTATATTTAATATTTTTTTCTCAATTTTTATATTATTTATCTCAAAAAATAAATAAATAACTTTAAAACAACAAAATGATAAAATCAACAATAACAATTTTATATATCATCCAAAATATTCATACATTACCATCCAAATGAACCAAGTATCAAGTATACATCATTATTGCATATTCGATTCAAAATTAAAAGTACCAACTATCTTATAGCTAAAACGAAAATCTATCATACTATGTATTCTAGCACTAACTCCTCAAGAACTAGTTGCTCTTTCCTGAAATCCTTCTTCCTCATGAAAGTAATCTGCAATAGAGATTTAGTGAAAAATGAAGAATGACCGCTACCATCAGAATTATTAAAGTGACAAACTAAAAAAATAGGCACCAAATAGGCAATCGTTTGAGGTAGCACATTACATAACTTAAAGTGCACCTGAGCCCTTCTTTTCTCTTTCATCTCTTCCTTGAGGGCTTCGTTACTGCACCTTCCCAAGAAGTCGAACATAAGATCCGACATAATAGCAAGAGCAGCTAGCAGAGCCTGCAAATGTCCAAGAATCCCGATTGGACAAAAATCTTTCCCAATAGTTCTGCACCAAAAATTTACATAATTGATTAAGATGAACAACATTAATTGCAAGCCAAGGTGATGCCCTGCCACTTTATCGGTGGGCTATATTGCAAGCCAAGTCTGCAAAAGGACTTTTAATGCTGCTTATTCAGAACTGGTTTCCCTTGCTTCTGAATCAGCATCCAACATAAAAATTGTTGCCTCTTTTTGCCTAGAAGATCATGTGATTGAAAAGGCAAAGGTTTCTTTAACAGGGTTTAATCCAACAACCTGCTTTGTTTGCTAAATGAACATGGAACTTTAACCATCAACACATGATTCGTGGAATGAGACATATAAGCAACTAAAGTCATACATCTAAACCTACAAAAATAAACCTACCAAACTCGAGGGGATAATGGAAATTCCAAATGAGTCGAGCTCAAGTGATTCCAACGTGCCTGAACTGATACTAAAGGTGTAGCCACGCACCTAAAAGCGAAACAACTATGGAAATGTCAAAGATATCCAACATTAATCTTGGCAAGACTATAAAGAACAACATAGTGCACCTTGCCAATAGTTTGACGTCTTCGAGTTGTAACAGTGTATCCTACCTAGCAGAGATAATTTATTACTAAAGTTAACAGATAGCAAGTTAAAACTTGAAACTGCAAACCTAAACTACATAAAAACTAGTGAAAATGCAGTAGGGGATCATAGAAAATACAAGACAGCTAAGGGGCATCCAAACAACAAATAAAGATTGTGTTTTTGTCTATAAAAACTCACAGTTGCAAATGAATTCAGCAGAATTGATTCAAAGAACACATATTAGCAACACATTCTCTAGAGGAACTTCTCTCAGTTGTGAGCGAATGAAAATTGTCTCAGATTCATAAATATGAATCCACCGCGGACCATAAGCAACAGCACATACCAATGCCTGCAGTCCAATCAACTTAATATCATCTTCCATCACAATCTCATCCTCAACAAGTACAACATCTCCCACCTATTAAACATGAACATAAACATATTAATCCAAAGAGACGGAGTGAAACTGTCAACTGTCAACTATCAACATATTCAAAGAAACAATAATAACAATGAAATTTGAAGAAACAAATATTTTCAACACAAGCTGGGAGCAATTTAAGAGAGTAGCAGCAACCTCAGCTTAAATGGAAATAAAAGAGTAGCAGCAACCTCAGCTTAAGTGTACAATACAGTAACAGAGCTCTCTAGGGACTTTGTCAACAACATTTCAACCGAATTTCTCTCAACAGTGCCCAAGTAAAAGCAACAAAAATTATATTTCAACCGAATTTCTCTTAAGCGCTAACCAATATATCACTCAAATAAACAGACGTGCTAATAGTCAATGCAGCTTAAGTAAAACTTCATCTACTAGCATTCACCAATCGAGAATCAGTCCAAATCGCTAAACATTACTTATTCATAAGCACATTATCTCATAAGATGGTAGTCTATCAATGGACAACTTTGTTGCATTCCTTCTTACAATGGACTAAAGCATAGAAATCTAACATAGCCTCAACAACAACACTAATTTCAAATTTATTAACACTAAATTCAAGTTCATCAACATAGTAATAAAATTAATCCACACACACAAAGAAAGCTGCAAATTTTCAGAAATCTAACACACAATAGCTCAATCTCACATTTAGAGACATATAACGCAAGGAGAAAAATCAAACCGCGCAATGGTGAAGCAACTGCAATCGGCTGGGGGTAAGGAAGACACACACTGTTGGAGAGAGAGAGAGAGAGAGAGAGATCAATTAGATAAAGAAGAAACTATATAGAAACTGTGTGAGTGAGAGACCTAAACCCGGAGATAAAAGAGAGGTGCCGGTGCGACGGCGGTGGAGCGGGAGCAGGGGCGTTGTCGGACACTTGCAGCGGGTTGGTGGCGGCGGCTTCCGGCGGCGTGGGTGGATGCTTAGACCTCCATCGATTGCACGGGGTGGGAGACTAGGGCTCGATTTAGGGCTCCATTTTTTTTTGTGAAGTGTTGAAATCCGAAGAGGTTTGCCATATATGTGTGCCCTAGGACCGCCGACGGACACGGCGTCAGAACTGCAGTCGCCGTCCCTCCCCCCTTTCCGATGGACTCATGTTCGTCGGCCATTTTTAGTTTTTGTAATTAGATTTAAAATAAAAACATTTACCAACTGCAGGGGAGTCCTTCGAGGGTCTGGACAACAGCGGCCGGTGACAAGGTCTCGGCGGCGGCGGCGGATGGCGGGCGGCTGGTGGCAGGTGAAGAGAGAATTAGGAAGATTGAGGAGAGATTTTAACAGAGATCTTAACAGAGATGGGTGGAAGGCTTGGCAGGGGAGGGCGGCGTGCGGAGGAGGAAGTGGTGGAGCAGCGTGTGGGAGGTGGCAGCGAGGGAGGGCGGCGACGGGGGGTGGGCGGCAGCGGGGGAGGGCGGCGTGGGGAGGAGGCGTCCATTGTTGACTTAATGTAGAAGAACAAAGGTTTTTTTTTTTTGTTTGTAATTGGGAAGTAGAGATTTCTTTTAGTGATAACAAGGGTTTTGATTTTTATAATATTATTAAATTTTAAAATAAATATAAAAAGTAATACATAACAGTTTTGAGGCGTTTATACATAACGGTTAAAACAATCGTTATAAAAAGACGCTCATAGATAACGGTCGGCTTAACGGTTCGATAATACCATTATGTATGCAACTAATAGATAACGCTCATACATAACGGATTATCTCATACTGTTATCTATTTCCATGGACAACACTATATAGATAACGGTTTTTTGTCAAAACTGTTATCTATTCAAAAAATGCGCTCATACATAACGGTTTTTTAAAAAAACCGTTATGTATGAAGCGTTATGTATGTGCATTTTTGTAGTAGTGATATACACACAGATACATGCACATGAAGTTTGTAAATGTCATTTGTTACAAAATTTTGAATACAAAATCTGAATTTCTGCGTGGAGAGTTGGCTACTGGGAGTTGTTTATACATGAAATGAATTGGGATTCTTAGTCGAGATGTGAAGTAAAGTAGTAAGGGAGTTAAAGGTGGAACCTTTAGAGGTTTACTCAAATTCTGTGATGGTTGGCTGCTTGAATTTGTTGGGTTGCTGTAGTGGTTAGAAACATGAAAAATCATTAACAATGAACTTGTTGTTCTTAAGGAATAAGAAAAGTGGTTTAAATCTTTACCTTGCTCTTGAAGCTCAGTCTGGGGTGTTGGAACGAGAGAGAGGAAGTGAGTGAATTGAGAGAAAATACTTTGGCTATTGTATAAGTGAACTTGCAAAGGAGTTAAATTTTGGGGTTACTGCAATGATGAAAGATAACATAGTAGGGCGGCTGGTAGGGCTAGTGAGTGTTGATTGGAGGAATAGGAGTGGCAGCTGTGATTGGAGGAATAGTGTAGCTGAGGCATGGCTCGAAAATAGGGTAGCTCAGACATGAGTGAGCGTGCTGCTGTACTTGGCAGTAATAGAGGTGGTGGGTTGGGCTTCTCCCCCCCCCCCCCCCTTTTTAACACTCTTGGGCTTGATTATTAACAACTAAGGTTCAATTAAAACTAAGGCCCAAAATAAATCATCTAAACTCAACACACATACATAATTAAAGCCCAACATAACTTTAAATTTAAACCATATATAAATCAATGCTAACATATTAAATAATCACAATCACAAAATCACTTTAAATAATATAAAATGCATAAAGGTTTGAATAAATGAATTTTGCAACTGATTTTGTAAATCATTTTGTTGGCATTAAAAATAAATTCATTTTTATTTCTCCGGTGTAAATCATCTCAATCTAAGTTCAAAATAATTCTAAACTTAGTAAGAAAATGACGGGGTATTACACCAAATGTAGTGAACATTTGTATATTAATTGGTATATTGTAATGTAACAGTAAAATGAGAAGATTGAGATAATGAAATTTTGAGAAGAGGTAGGAAGAAGTTAGAAGAAGGATAAGAGAGATAATTGAGTAATTTCTTATTGATTTCACTATTGTTCCTTCTCCAACTCTTAACCCCCCAATGGGTAACAAACCATAATACCATAAAATAACATGCTAACTTTGAAATAAAAGATAATAGTAGCTTAAGGAACCAGCTATTACTACTCAGCCAGGTGTAAGGCTATCTTCACAACTTCCCTCCAGATGCTGACACGTGTCACCTCCTTTTTCTACCCTCTTGACCGAATCATCCCCCATTTCCTGAAACTCAAAATTCACATCTTTACTTTCTTCTTGCACCTCCTTTTTCTACCCTCTTGACCGAATCATCCCACATTTCCTGAAACTCAAAATTCACATCTTTACTTTCTTCTTGCTTAGCTTTCACAACCTTATCTTCTTCCGACTCGGTAATTTCAGCTACCATGGGATTCATGACATTATGTCGGGCCTTTATTTAAATATAAAATTGAATATTTTTATAATTATTAATATAGAATTATATATATACATAACTATTTAATTGAATATTTATGAATATCAAATTAAACATTATAATTTAATATTTGTTTGAATTGGATTTACAACCATATTATAGTGATGATCAAAGTAAAACAAAATTCTGTCACCCATTCTTCGTGGAATATAAGATTTTTTTTTCTATTTTATTTACCTTTTTACATTAATTTTACTTATTTTTCTATATTTATGTTATATATCAATTTTGGTACTTTTATTTACAAAGTTTATAGTTATAATATTTTTAATGCAATTAAGAAGAATGAGATTTATACATTCATTTTAGAAATATTTAATTTTGATAATAATTTTTTAAAAGTTGAATTTGTTTTGTTTTAATATAAATTTGTGGATGAATAATTAGTTATATATGCATCTATATATATATATATATATATATATATATATATAACATAATTTCTTAAATAGTTTAAATTCATTTGATTTGTATTATGTTTGTGTATGATTTATTTATTTATATAAACATATTTACTATTATATTTTCTCAATTGAACTTAATATTAGATTGACTTTAAATAGACTTCACATTGATTTAGTTTTATTCAACATTGTCATCATCACACTAGATTTTGATATTGAGTTGGAGTGATTAAATGATATAGTAACTAATTTTATTGTTAGTTACAAATAAAATAGATGACTATTATAATATGTATATATAATAATTGTTTTAAATATATAAAATAATCTAAACTCATGATATTGTCATCGTATTCTATTTTTTATAATTTAATTATTACTATGTAACACACAGTAAATTTAATATTATATGCATTGAGTTGATAATATTGTTACTAGGACTATAGGTGTGGAAAAATGACGCTCTCCTCTCCCTCGCTAACCCTAGCCTCATGCCATCCTTAACCGCCGCCGTCGTCCGTTCTTCCGGCAGATGGCTTCCACGATCGTCGGTCTGGATAAGGGGGGACTCAATCTCCCCTCGGTTTCAGCCAATTTTGAAGCACCTCGATCTCAATCTACTTATTCAACTCTTTCTCCGTTTCAGCGATCTCTGCTCATGGGGCCGGGATCTTCTGCCGGAGCAGTTGCAGGTCGGCCGCGCTCGCCCGCTGCGGCTAAGGCTCCGATCGGTTCTGTCGTTCCTAATTCTGTAGCCGACAACTCCTCCAAGAATCCTAACGTGCATGAAGCTAGGGCTTCTTATGCGCTTGCCACAGGCAAGAAGAAATCGGATCTGGCAGCACATAACTTCCATGATCTCAAGCCCACGAAAGAAGGTGATCAGTTCTCCCTCAAAATACCGATGGATCTGTATCTTAAGGAAGTCAAGGAATTCGAATTTGCTTTGACGGGGCGCTTGCTGCTTCGGAAAGGTGATAAGCCTCGATCAACTATGGAACTCAAGCTGGAGCTTCAGCAATTATGGAGTTTAACCTCTTATTGGCAACTCATTCCGTTGGGAAAAGGTTATTTTATGCTCCGATTTACTTCGGCAGCGGACTTTACGATAGCAAAGGAGAAAGTGGTTTGGGAGCTCTCAAAGGGGCATCACCGACTCCGTAAATGGACCCGGAATTTTGATCCTTTTAAAGAGAACTCCCCTTTGGCGAATGTTTGGGTTCGCATACACTATCTGCCAATTGAGTATTGGAATCCACAGGTGATCTCCGGGATTGGACAATTTTTGGGTCATCCGTTGAAGATTGATGGAGCGACGGTGGGGCGCGACTTTGGGCAATTTGCACGCATACTAGTTGAAATGGATATGTCTCATAATCCCCCTTCTTCTCTTCTGATTGACCGCAGGGATATTTCTTTTTACGTTGAATTTGTCTTCGAAAATTTACCGCTCTACTGTGATAGTTGCAAAATAACTGGTCATGCCTAGGATACATGTCGAAAAAAAAGACGTGTAGAGCTGGGCCTCTAAGATCGACTCTACGACTGATGAAGGCGTGCCTGAACTACCAGATCCGAAGACACTGCCTGACAAAGAGTGGCAGGTTGTTGAGAGGGGAAAGAAGCACGTTGCTTCAACGGATCTGGCTGCCGGGCCCCAGGGAACTCCTTTGCGCTTCTATCGACGGAAGAGCAAGAACTACAGCAAGAGCAGCAACAACTCCAGGTTGTTTCGGCGCTTCAGGAGCTGCGGCCTCATAGTCCTGATTCGTCAGCTGCGGCGACGGCTCTGGATGACAAGGGGGATGATATTCAGCAGGCTGGGAGCGATGTGGAGGTGGACGAGGAGCTTCAGGTTGAGATGCCGGATGGAAGGGCGGCTGAGGTTGCTTTGGGGAATGCCTTACTTCCTCAAATTTGGTCCTTAAGGCTTCGGTTCATGAGAAAAGCAGCGGGAGTGAGGATGCAATTGCGGCAGCGGGAATCGCTTCTCATGATGGCAAGGATTCGGCCACTATTACGACGGATGATTTTGCAAGTCGTCTAGGTAGATTAGAGGAGCAAGTTAACCAGGGCATGCAAATGCTCGCTGAAAATGTGACGCCTAAGAGACGGGGCCGTCCTCCGAAGGGGATGGAACGTCCACATGTTCCACAGAGTTCAGAAGATAATATAAAAAATCGCCTCAGGAACGCAGTGGAAATGGACTATAAGCGGAGAGACTTTGTCATTGATCATGGCAGAAGTGCTAGTATGCAGATTATGAATAATATCGCCAACGGTAGATGGGCAGATGAAATGGAGTTGCAAGAGCAGCACACAAATATGGATCTTCCTTTTTATTAGTTAGTTGTGTGCTTAGGGTGCTAAAGCCTTTCAGGCTTGTGAGTTCTCTTTTCGTTTTTTTTTTCTTGATCTCTTTTTGAGTCTCGATCTCCTAGTCTGCGTCTTTGTGCTTTCATGAAATCCTTTTTTCTTTTTCCTTTTATATAAAACCGCATTTTAATAATATTGTTACTACTTCAAAAAAAATAATGTTTAAATTAGTACAATTTTTTTAGAGTTAATACAAGAGAGTACCCACTTTTTTTTTAGTAAAATTAAAACTTACCCACTCAAATAAAAACTTTAAAAAATACCCACTTTTTTATAAATAATTACTCACTTTTGTGTTAAATGACTAAATTACCCTTAAGATTAAAAAAAGTCATTACCCTTGCCCTACCCACCCCACCACGACCCCCCACCACCCACCCCACCAACCCCCTACTATAGCGACCTGCTCCTTTACTATAGTTTAAATCCAGTAATGCGTTTATTAATCTCTTTTTAGTGATGAAACACTTTTTATTGCCATATGATTTCAGTTATGACTCTGAATTATATTTTTTGGAGGCAAGGTTATTATATGATCTTATGCTTTTAATTTCGCGTGATTAAGACCGCGACATAAATCTTTTTGTCGATGAATATTTATTATTCAAAGATATAACTGACGTAGCGAAGTCATGTTATTTATGTGATCGAGACGGATTTCTAATCCTATTTATTTTACATAGTTACGAAAGTCGTGTATTATTTTTCCGACTCGTTAAGTAAATTAAATCTATGGATTTAATTTTAACGACGAGTTTCGACTGCGAATGAACGATATTAGCAAAACATGAAACCAGTATTTCAAATACAGGACGACCAACACTGAAGGATTTTATTTAAATCACATCACACCTTTTTATCCCTTACAATCAACCTTACACCCTTACCCCTCTACCCACCTGCCACCTGCACAAAGGAAGAAAGAAGGGAGAATAGGAGCAGCTGCAGGCGCCACCTTCTCCCAACTGCTGCACCCTTTACACGCCTCCAGCAGCTCCAGACATACCTGATTTATGCTTAATTGTGCTAAATTTTGGGGTTTGTATGAGCTCAATTTTAAGATAATCTTCTGGAAATTGGTGCGTTTTATGTGTTGTTTTATGCTTTGCAGGAGATTTAGGTTTTATTGATGGAAGAGTGCAAATTTTGGAGATTTTGGGCTAAGAATCGTATTTATGTACATACTCTGGACTTCAGAGCTAAAAGCCCGCGCCAGAGCTAAAGGCCCGCGCCAGAGCTGAAGGCCCGCTCGCCAGAGCAGAGCCAACATCTCCAGAGCAGAGCAGACATCTCCTGAGCAGAGCTAAGTGCCACAGCCGACTTCTCAGCTCTGTACGCCAGAGTCAACTGCCAGAGTCAACGCCAGCTATGCCAGAGTCAACGATCCAGAGCTAAAATTCCAGAGTAAACACTCCAGAGCTGACTTTTCAGCTCTGGACTTTTCAGCTCTGCCCATTCTCGCCAGAGCTGACTTTTCAGCTCTGGACATCTCGCCAGAGCTGACTACCTTTCCAGAGCAGAGTTCGCCTTCCAGAGCTGATGTTTTTAACTCTGCCTTGCCGAGGCAGAGCTGCGAATTTGACTAGAGTAGGAGTATTTTCCAGAGCGCGCATCCAGTTGGAGTTGCCTTATCTTGCACGATTTTATTGCCTTTAGAGTTCTACTTTGCATGGCAACTTCCATGGTGATCAAGAGGAATTTGAGGTCTATAAATAGGGCTTAGTTTTTATTGTAAAAAAACACCTTTTGCCCTAGTTTTAGACGCCATCTTTGAGATCTGTTGGCATCCGAAGTTTAGGATTTATTTGTTTTCATAGTTGTCGATTTTCATTGTTTTTAATTAGGTTTCAATTTAGTTTTGTTTAGTTTTTATGCTTGGATTGTGATTGAGTGACACAATTACACGTTCAAGATGTTTACGGTATTTCTTATTTTAATTCAATTTCTTTTTATTTAATCATGTTTACGTTTTTCATTCATGTTTATGCTTCGTTTTTAATTATGCAATTTAAATTATGCACTTTAGTTTCATGCCTAGATTAGTTGGTTTTTAATTTACAAGTATTTAATTTCTTAAGTTAGGTTTAATTTAAGTTATTTAAAATCTTGCCTAGGGTTAATAATTTAATTCGCCTAATAATTTTACAATTTGGTTTTAATTCAGTTTTTAAGTTTCAATCTAGATTAATAATTAAACTCTTTACTGCTTTCTTTTATTGTTTTTCCTACGATACTACTAGAAGCCCTTTAAGACTTTCCTTGTGAGATCGACTTGGGTTAGCTTACACGTTACAATAGATCTCGTATTATTGCGAGTCAATCTAGAGTAGTGTTTAGGTTGAGTCAATTTTTGGCGCCGTTGCCGGGGAGAGTTTTAGGCGTTTTAGTTGTGTCATTTTTACTTGCTTTATTTAATTTTAAGTTTTTCTCGTTTTTATTTTACATTTCTTCCACTCGGTGCGTTTAATCCGTTTGTTTAGTGTTGTGCATGCAGGGATGCCGTAGTCTTAAAGGCAAACTTGTGTCCCCGTTGCATAGTACGAGCGAAGGGATTTTCAGAAAGTATAGCTGCAAAGGAGTGTTCGCTGAAAACAGCGCTGCCAGTTCCGCCAATTCCAGCTCTAACTCTGATTCTGAACTACCAGAGCAGAGCGCAGGAGAGGAGGAACAAGATTCGCCAGCCAGCTCTGACTCTGACCGTCCAGAGCAGACCATAGTAGAGGAGGAAGCTAGCTCTGACCGTCGAGAGCAGACCACAGATACGGCAGAATACACTAAGGAGGACCAGGTCAGCCCTACCGACTCCAGCTCTGACTCTGATCCTGACGATCCAGAGCAGACCGTGGTAAAGAAGGAAACCAGCTCTGAACAAGACCGAGCGGAACAGAATATAGACGAGGAGAGAAAGGAGATGGCTCAAAACGTGGAGTACATGGGAGACTTCACCAGGCCTGTGATTGGAGATACAAATACTTCAGAAATCGTACTCCCCACTGCCGTGAGAAACTACAATCTCAAACCCAATGACTCGAATTTACTGCCGGTGTTCCATGGGATGCCAAGTGAGGATGCGCTGCAATTCATCCGGGATTTTTGCACCCAAGTGCAAACAATTCCTTTGCTTAGTCTCACGGAGGACCAACTCAAGCTCAAGTGCTTCCCCTATGCACTTAAAGACCGGGCGAGGACGTGGATGCTATCTCTGCCGCCCAACTCTATCACTACGTGGGGAGATGCTTGTGAAAAATTCATGCTGAAATACTACCCAAGTCACAAGACACAGGAGCTGCGAACGAAAATAATGGAGTTCACCCAAGGAGCGGACGAGCCTTTGCATGAAGCCTGGGAGAGATATGAAGAACTCATCCGTCAATGCCCTCAACATCAATTCACTAATGTTATGTGGATGCAGTTCTTCTACGATGGGTTAGTGCAAACTGCCCAATTTATGGTGGATAGCACGACAGGAGGTAACATAGCTCGGAAGAGCGCGGCAGATCTGAAAGAGATTTTCAAGACCTTGGCCGAAAGCTCCCAACAGAAGTCCGTCCGTGGAAGAAGAGTTGAGGCCAGCGCGGTGACAAATCAATTTGAGATGCAGTAGCAATTGGCCTCAATCATGCGGGAAGTACAACAGTTGAAGATGGACAAGATGGAAAATTCAGCTCCAGTGCCGAATCCAGCTCTGCCGAATTCAGCACCGCCGATGTCAAACCCGCCAAACCCAGCCCTGCAGTACGTTGAGCCGTGTGGTATATGTGGAGATTTCAGCCATGGAACCAATGAGTGCCATATAATGGGAGAGTTTACTCCGGAAGGACAAGCTGAGGTCTATGCGGCACAAGGATTTCAAGGCTACAATCAAGGGCCAAGCAGACCATATGGGCATAATATGAATCAGGGTCAACAGAATGTCATTGGAGGATGGAAAAGTCAGCCGAATGCTGGATGGGGAAATCAAAATTTTGGGGGGAATCAATTCCGTCGACCACCCTAAATGGGCTATCAACAACAACCACATTATTTTCCACCACAACAGAGCTCTTCTCAACCGTACAAACCACAATACCAACAGCAGTAATCAGCTCCGCAGCAGAGTGCACAGCCCATGCCACCACAGAAAACGTCGCTAGAAGATACATTGCAAGCTTTCATGGAAATTAGTAAGCAAAATATGGAGATGACTAAGCAGAATATAGAGTCCCACGCATCTACCATAAAAAGGCTAGAAACAACTATTGGCCAACTCTCCGGAACTTTGAACCAAATTCAGCAACAACAGCAGCCCAGAAAGTTTCATGGCCAACCTGCCCAGACTCATCAAGCTCTGGCGATCACTGTTCTTCGCAGCGGCAAGGTGGTGGACAACAACGTGAAAGATCCAGAGCAGACCAGAACTTCAGAGCTGTCGAAGTCAGCTCTGGCGAAGTCAGCTCTGCCGACTTCAGAGCTGCTGAAGTCAGCTCTGGCGAAGTCAGCTCTGCCAACTTCAGAGCTGCCGAAGTCAGCTCTGCCGACTTTAGAGCTACCGAAGTCAGCTCTTCCGATGTCAGCTCTGCCGACTTCAGAGCTGCAGCAGTCAGCTCTGCAGAATTTCGCCGCACAAAGGTCAGCTCTGCCAATATCCATTCTGACGAGCCCTTATGAAGAAGAAAGATCAGAGCAGAAGCAAAAGGAAGGAGAGAAGGAGAAGGAGGTCAAGCTCCACAAAGCTGCTACACCCTATCGACCACCAGTTCCTTTTCCGAACAGATTGAGAAACGAGAAGCAGGACCGACAGTTCGAGGAATTCTACAATATGTTGGCCAAGGTAAATGTGAATTTGCCTCTTCTTGATGTGATCCGAAATGTGCCTGCATATGTAAAGTTCTTCAAGGAGTTGGCATCCAACAAAAGAAGATTTGGCGACAATAAGAATGTGTTGGTTTCTGAAGTAGCAAACGCAATCATGCAGCAATCCTTGCCACCCAAGCAACGCGATCCAGGTAGTTTTGTGATTAATATTGCTTTGGGAAATGGTAAGGAAGCCACGGGTATGTTAGATCTGGGAGCAGGAATTAATTTGATGCCTTACTCTATTTTTCAACAATTAGAGTTAGGTAATTTGAAATCCACTCGCATGTGTCTACAACTCGTGATAGGTCCGTTAGGTACCCCCGTGGGATAGTAGAGGATATTCTGGTTAAAGTCGGGGGTTTGATTGTGCCCGTTGATTTCGTAGTGCTTGAGATTAGAGATGTGCATGAGAATGGTAGAGACCACACTCTGCTATTAGGAAGACCCTTTATGGCGACCACTAACACTTTGATTGATGTTAAACATGGAACTATTAAAATGACGGTGTTAGGGGAGTCGGTGTCTTTTTCGGTGCATGAAAATCGCGCAATGCCTTCTACGAATTTCATAAATGAATGTTCATATATAGATGCTATTAATGGCTTGGTTGAGAAGGTATTTATACAGGAACAAGAATATATGGAAGTTTGCGCTGGATCGGCCGACATGGAGGAATTAGCTAGGGAAGCTGAAGAGTTCAGCGCTGACCAGTCAGCTCTGCTGAGCTCCGCACCCTTCAGCGCTGCCCAGTCAGCTCTACCACCCTTCAGCGCTGACTAGTCAGCTCTGCCGATGCCAGAGCTGCCGAAGCCAGCTCTGCCCTTCAGCGCTGCCCAACCAACTCTGCCGATGCTAGAGCTGCCGAAGCCAGCTCTGCCCTTCAGCGCTGCCCAGCCAGCTCTGCCGAAGCCAGCTCTGTCCTTCCGCTCTGCCCAGCCAGCCCTGCCGAGCTCAGTGTCGTCCAGCCATACCGAGCTGCCCCTTGATGAACAGATGGGAACCAAGAGGTTAGCGCTGGAACTGAAGGAACTCCCTGCCAATCTCAAGTATGTATTTTTAGAAGAATGCGAGGAGAAGCCAGCGATCATATCCTCCACGCTGACTTGGGAGCAAGAAGCAGCACTGCTCGAGGTGTTGAAGAGAAACAAAGCAGCGCTGGGATGGAATTTAGGAGATATACGTGGCATTAGTCCAGCCACATGCATGCACAGGATCAACCTAAAAGAAGGAGCTGCACCCAAGCGAGACGCCCAGCAATGATTGAATCCTATTCTGATGGAGGCCGTGCGTAAGGAGATCCTTAAGCTACTTGCCGAATGGATTATCTACTCTGTCGCTGATAGTGAGTGGGTGAGCCCAGTGCATGTCGTGCCAAAGAAAGGAGGAATGACGGTTGTGCGCAATGACAAGATGGAGTTGGTGCCGACACGTCCTACCACGGGATGGCGGATGTGCGTTGACTACAGGAAACTCAATGCCGTCACCAAAAAGGATCACTTTCCTCTTCTTTTTGTTGATCAGATGCTAGATCGTTTAGCAGGGCATGATTTTTATTATTTTCTTGATGGTTTGTCAGGATACTACCAAATCGCAATCGCGCCGGAAGATCAAGTCAAAACTGCCTTCACCACACCTTTTGGGACGTTTGCATGGAAGAGGATGCCGTTTGGGTTGTGCAATGCACCCGGGACGTTTCAACGATGCATGATGTCCATATTCTCTGACATGATTGGTAAATTCGTGGAGGTTTTTATGGATGATTTTTCGGTTTTTGGGCAGTCCTTTCATGATTGTTTGAATAAGATTGATGTAGTGTTACAAAGGTGTATTGAAAGTGGCCTAACCTTGAGTTGGGAAAAGAGTCACTTCATGGTTAATCGTGGTATTGTCTTGGGTCATGTGGTGTCTAAGCATGGACTAGAGGTCGACAGAGCTAAGGTGGAGGTAATCCAAAAGTTGCCACCCCCTATTGATGTTAAGGGAATTAAGAGTTTCTTAGGTCACGCCGGTTTTTACCGGCTTTTCATTAAAGATTTCTCTAAAATTAGCCAACCTCTATGCAAACTGCTAGCTCAGGACGTTCCTTTTAATTTTGATGATTCTTGCATAAATGCCTTTGAAACATTAAAAGTAAAGTTAAGCTCTGCCCCGGTTGTGATTGCGCCTGATTGGTCATTGCCCTTTGAAATTATGTGTGATGCGTCTAACTCTGCCGTAGGAGCTGTGCTAGGTCAGCGCGTGGATAGGATGTTACGTGTGATTTACTATGCTAGTTTAACTCTAAACAGTGCACAAGTAAATTACACCACTACTGAAAAAGAAATGCTTGCTGTGGTCTTTGCCTTAGATAAATTTCGTGCTTACATCATTAGGTCTAAGGTTATTGTCCATAGTGACCATGCTGCGCTTCGATATTTGATGAATAAACCTCAAGCTAAATCTCGTCTAATCTGTTGGGTTTTGTTGTTGCAAGAGTTCGATGTAGAGATAAGGGATAGGAAAGGGAGTGAGAATCATGTGGCTGATCACCTCTCACGCATGGATAATCATTTGAATGAATCTGACCCTAATTGCATCCCGGAATCCTTTCCTTTTGAACATACATATACATTAACCCTTGTCGAGTACAGCACTGCAGAGTCCAATTCTACCGAGCTCTGCTCTGCTAAAGTCAGCGCTGCCGATTTCAGAGCTGCCGAAGCCAGCTCTGCTCTGGCCAGCTCTGCCGAGCCCTGCTCTGCCAAAGTCAGCGCTGCCAACTTCAGAGCTGCCAAAGCCAGCTCTGCTCTGGCCAGCTCTGCCGAGCTCTGTGTTGGATTTGTATACTGAAAGCAAGAACGTTTTATGCTTGTATATAATGTTTCCTAAGTTCACTATTTTAATCTCCTATCTGATTGGGTTCATGATTGCATATGTATGTTCTTTATCTCTATACAAGTAGATTATATGGTGTGTTGTAGATCACAGAAGACCGTATAATTGGAATAACCTTAACAGATATAATATAATCACAGCCGAAATAACTCTAGGACAAGTTATTGGTTTAGGCTGCGGTATAGATGGAAGTAGTTTGTCTTGACTACTTATCTATACTGGTACGTCATACGTATTGATAGGACCACAGTGAGATATATTCTTCTATCTGACTTAAGTGAAGAATTAAAGATCTCGGTGACTTATAAGATCTTAATACTAATAAGATGTCAGATATATATGTTGATTCGTTTATCACTTTGACTTACTATGAGCGAGAGTTATATAGTAACTTGAGTACTCTGTATCTTGGGTGATAGCGGTTAATATATGATATTTGATCATCTGTATTAGTACTCGTATCCGTATAGGATAATGACATCCCCTTAAGGAGCTCAATAATATTTATTGCGCTAAACCCTGCAGGTTGATTAAATTCAGGCGCAATAATAAGGTTTGAGTGGTACTGCTTAAGGATTACAAAGAGATTAATTAATTAAGGCTGTCAGAGCTATAATTAATTAATGGATGTCGGATATTTTAAATGCGAGGATTTAATAAGTCTAAATACAAGCCCCGACTCATCACCGGCAATAAAGGGGTAAGTCAATATTGGTTCTCTAGTGGAATGAACTGATATTTATAAATTAATTATGGTCTGGGCTGACCATAGATAAATTAATTTATTTGAGGCCCATCTTTATTCCTTGTATCTGATCCCTGGACTGGCCCAAAGTCTCCTAGCCCAAGAAGAGAGAGAACACGCCTCCTACACCTAATCTGCGCCTCCTACGTATTTATTTTATTATAAATACAGCTGTCAGCTCTCAGGAAATACACACTGATAAAATTAGGGTTTTGAGAGCTGTGTGGGGCGCAGGAAATTATGTGGAGCATTCTCTCTTGGGACTTTCATAGAACGTTGTCCATCCAACGGTGAAAGCTGAGCGGGATACAGTTCAGAAGATCTGAGCTGGAGTCAGATTTTCGCAGGAAATCAAGTTCTGGCAGTTTCGGGAGAACGGCCATAACTTCCTCTACAGAAGTTCGATTGAGGTGAAACAGGCGGCCACGGAAGTTCTGGCACTTTCGAAGACGAAGAAGTCGTATTTCTTCACAAAATACGATTGGAGGTCGTTTGAGGGGTCAAACGGAGCGTTGAAGTTGACTGACCTGTTCAGCGACGGATTGACGAATTCTTAGGAATTCTTCAGGTATTTTCTAACTCCAACGTGCAGCACTTAAATTCATAGGAGCATGTTAAGATTAATCATTGTATGATAAATTAATAATAACCAAGAAACGATCATCGGGCAAAGCGGAACGTTAATTCAATTTAATATTCCTTCACTCTGCTCTGCCAAGGTCAGCTCAGCGGACTTCAGAGCTGCCGCAGTCATCTCTGCTCTGGCCAGTTCTATCGAGTTCACCTCTGCCAGCCTTGCCGAACTCAGCGCTGCTCAGTCCAGCCCTGCGAGCGCCGAACCCTGGTATGCCGATATTGTCAATTACTTAGTTTGTGGTATTCTACGACCTGAGCTGACATCGCAGGAGAGAAAGAGATTTTTAGCTCAGTGCAGGCAGTACTATTGGGAGATTCCTCACCTCTTCAAGCTTGGAAATGATGATGTCATTCGACGGTGTGTGCCGGCAAAGGAGCAACAACAAGTGTTGAAAATATGCCATGAAGATCATTGTGGTGGACACTTTGGGGGGCAGAAAACAACACATAAAATTCTTCAATCAGGTTTGTTTTGGCCTTCCATTTTCAAAGATGCACACATTTTCACTCTTGCATGCGATAGGTGTCAGAGAGTAGGGAATATCGGCCGCAGGAATGAGATGCCCCTCCAAAGCATATTAATTGTCGAAATTTTCGATGTGTGGGGCATTGATTTCATGGGGCCATTTCCTACTTCGCATGGGTTTCAATATATTTTACTTGTTGTAGATTACGTGTCCAAATGGGTTGAGGCTATCCCCACGCGGACATGTGATGCTAATGTGGTGCTTAAGTTTGTGCAAGAAAACATTCTTTCTAGATTCGGATTTCCTAGAGCTATCATTAGCGATGTGGGCAAGCACTTCTGCAACAAGTCGTTTGCAAAACTCATGAAGAAGAATGGGATCACGCACAAGGTTGCAACACCATACCACCCACAGACCTCTGGACAAGCCGAGACGAGCAATCGACAGATCAAGGGAATTTTGGAAAAAACGATGCAGCCCTCGCGCAAGGACTGGTCCGTAAAGTTGAATGATGCTCTCTGGGCGTACCGAACTGCCTTCAAGGGCGTGCTTGGGATGAGTCCGTACCGTCTCGTCTATGGCAAGGCCTGCCATCTGCCGGTGGAGATTGAGCACAAAGCTTATTGGGCGATCAAGGCTGCCAACTATGACTTGGGCACTGCCGTGAAGCAGCGCACGTTGCAAATGGAGGAGTTAGATGAGCTACGCAACGAGGCATACGAGAATGCGAAGATCTAAAAGGACAAAGTGAAGCGACTACATGACCGTCGTATCTGCCATAAGAAGCTTTGCCCCGGGATGAAGGTACTCTTGTTCAATTCTCGACTGAAGTTGTTCTCGGGTAAGCTGAAATCTCGATGGAGTGGTCCGTTTTTACTTAAGGAAGTGTTTGAGCAAGGTGCTGTTGAGCTATTCAATGAAAACACGAAGGAGAGCTTCAGAGTGAATGGTCACCGAGTGAAGCCATATTACGAGCACCAGAGCTCGTCCATGGAGGTGGAGTCTCACACTCTGCATGATCCTCACTAAGGGTCAGATCTGAAGTCGGGCTGGAGACTCTAAATCTAGCGCTTGGTGGGAGGCAACCCACCGTTGGTTTGTTTATGTTTTTCTTGTTTGGTTTTCCTTTTTCTTTCCTTGTTTTTAGTTGTTTGTTTTGTGTTTTTCCTAAGTTTCGGTTGCTTTGCGGATACTATGACTCTGGAGGTTTTCATGTTTTCAGCGTTGCCCTTGCCAACGCTGCTCTTCTCAGCGCTGCCCTGCCTGCGCTATCCTGCCCAGCAGCCAGCGCTGCTCTTCTCAGCGCTGCCCTGCCCGCACTATCCTGCCCAGCGCTGCCCTGCCAGCGTTGCCCCCAGTGCAGCATTGCACTTTCTACTCTGCAATAGACCGCAAATCCCCTTCTTCACCGCCTCTCACGATGCTTCAGTTTTTCAATGCCGATAATCAGGGACGTTTTCTCAACTCTTCTTATTTCTTTTGCCCTGAGGACATGGCATGCTTTAAGTGTGTGTGGGGGGGGGGGTGTTTTGTTGTGCTTATGCTTTCAATTGGGCGAGATTAGTCTTTCTATGCTTAGTTTTTGGTTCCGAATCTTGCTAATTTTTCTGAATTTGTGGAAGAGAAGATGGGTTTCGATGTGCATTTCGGGTATGTGAATGAATGGTGGTTATTCTTATTTTACTTTTAATAGGTGTTTCTTGATTATGCAAAGAATTATGAGTTTTGTTGCAAGACGATTGTAAGTAAGTAAAACGTGATTTGTCCGGTAGAATGCTAGAAGGAGTGTTGTCATTGTGATTGCCTACGATCGTATCTTATCTGTGAAAAACGCTGAAAATCAGCTCTAATTTTGCCAGCTCTGAAACATCTGGCCTGTTCTGAAACGTTACAGCTCTGAGTCTCTGCTCCTCTAGTCTAACTATGAGCATGGGAAACCACGTGAAAAGACTTTGGATTATACCCAAATGGTTTTTATTTCACGAACTATGGCTCAACTGTCGAAAATTTAAGCACACAAAGTGTGAAAATGGTGATATTGATTATAAAGGCGATCACATTAGGGAATTCACTTCTAGCGGAGAATTGGGTCTGATCGAATTACTTGCATTACTGTTTTGTTGCTTCCTAAACTTTGAGTTAATTGCATGATCGAGAGATGTGTGTTGATTGTAAAATTTTGAATTGACTTTGTGAATGTTTGGATGGAAATTAGCATTGTTGAAATCGATCTCTTCCTAGGATTCATATGGATTTTGCTTGAGGACAAGCAAAAGGCTAAGTGTAGGGGGGTTGATTTATGCTTAATTGTGCTAAATTTTGGGGTTTGTATGAGCTCAATTTTAAGATAATCTTCTGGAAATTGGTGCGTTTTATGTGTTGTTTTATGCTTGCAGGAGATTTAGGTTTTATTGATGGAAGAGTGCAAATTTTGGAGATTTTGGGCTAAGAATCGTATTTATGTACATACTCTGGACTTCAGAGCTAAAAGCCCGCGCCAGAGCTAAAGGCCCGCGCCAGAGCTGAAGGCCCGCTCGCCAGAGCAGAGCCAACATCTCCATAGCAGAGCAAACATCTCCAGAGCAGAGCAGACATCTCCTGAGCAGAGCAGAGCTAAGTGCCAGAGCCGATTTCTCAGCTCTGTACGCCAGAGTCAACGCCAGCTATGCCAGATTCAACGATCCAGAGCTAAAATTCCAGAGTAAACACTCCAGAGCTGACTTTTCAGCTCTGGACTTTTCAGCTCTGCCCATTCTCGCCAGAGCTGACTTTTCAGCTCTGGACTTTTCAGCTCTGCCCATTCTCACCAGAGCTGACTTTTCAGCTCTGGACTTTTCAACTCTGCCCATCTCGCCAGAGCTGACTACCTTTCCAGAGTAGAGTTCGCCTTCCAGAGCTGATGTTTTTAGCTCTGCCTTGCCGAGGCAGAGCTGCGAATTTGACCAGAGTAGGAGTATTTTCCAGAGCGCGCATCCAGTTGGAGTTGCCTTATCTTGCACGATTTTATTGCCTTTAGTGTTCTACTTTGCATGGTAACTTCCATGGTGATCAAGAGGAATTTGAGGTCTATAAACAGGGCTTAGTTTTTATTGTAAAAAAACACCTTTCGCCCTAGTTTTAGACGCCATCTTTGAGATCTGTTGGCATCCGAAGCTTAGGATTTATTTGCTTTCATAGTTGTCGATTTTCATTGTTTTTAATTAGGTTTCAATTTAGTTTTGTTTAGTTTTTATGCTTGGATTGTGATTGAGTGGCACAATTACACGTTCAAGACGTTTACGGTATTTCGTATTTTAATTCAATTTCTTTTTATTTAATCATGTTTACGTTTTTCATTCATGTTTATGCTTCCTTTTTAATTATGCAATTTAAATTATGCACTTTAGTTTCATGCCTAGATTAGTTGGTTTTTAATTTACAAGTATTTAATTTCTTAAGTTAGGTTTAATTTAAGTTATTTAAAATCTTGCCTAGGGTTAATAATTTAATTCGCCTAGTAATTTTACAATTTGGTTTTAATTCAGTTTTTAAGTTTCAGTCTAGATTAATAATCAAACTCTTTACTGCTTTCTTTTATTGTTTTTCCTACGATACTACTAGAAGCCCTTTAAGACTTTCCTTGTGAGATCGACTTGGGTTAGCTTACACGTTACAATAGATCTCGTACTATTGCGAGTCAATCTAGAGTAGTGTTTAGGTTGAGTCAATACCTAAGTACAACTAGGCTGTCAATCAGCCACACTACAGCCATGCCAAGCCTGACACACTCCAACCTTGCAGCCAACAAACCCTCACTTGATAGTCTCATTGCAGCAAGCAAGAGCTTCATTCTCTCCCACCTTGAAGCGAGAAACCCACCAAGGAAAGGAATAAACTGCACCTGCAATTCGTCCATTAATCTGCCCATTTTCAAGGTGAGATCTTGTGTTCAATTCGTCCAGTCCCACCTTGATTCACTTGCGTCCATTAAGCAACAACAACCACTTTCATTTTCAGTTTCATCTCTCTCGATACTCAATAAACGAAGGGGAGTAAAGCGAGATTCCTGCTGCCAACTTGAACAAGGTGAGACTTAGCTTTATTTCCCACCTTTCTCCATATTTTTCCACCTGCGTTTATTGAAGAACATCACCTGTAAATCATTCTCTAGCTAACACCTCGACACTTGAAGAAGTGAGGGAGGGATCGTTCGTTCATTACCCTACCAAAGCACGCTATATATCAAGGTAACCTTTGATCTCAGTTGCTACTTCTATTGACGTGAATCACACTCATAGAAATCATGTTCATATGCATTACGAGAGAATAAATGCATAGTCAGTCACGTCCATGTAGAGCCAGCAGCATATAACCTTCCATAGGCTACTAGAATCTCCAACTCATAACAATATAGACGAACGTGGATAACCACAGCATGCTCACATAGGTAGAGTATTAGGGTCTGTGTTTTTACGCGAAGAGGTCCATAGGCTTTTTACCATATCGCTGTGTGAGAATCAAGGCGAGATAAGAACTTAGCTTTTAGGCGACGAGCGACGCTGCCCTATCCTATCGAACCCCAGGCAACGGCGTGGCCCGAATGGCAACTGTAAATCGCCAGACTTACAGAACGCGGCGGCAGCCAACACCGGCGAAAATAGGGACGGAGAGTTTTGATTTTGGAAACTGGAGTCCTCTTCGTCTTCCCAGACCATAGCAGAGCGGAAAGCATCGGAGAGCAACGCAGATTTGCAGAGCAGAACAGACCAGAGCAGAGCGGACAGCATGGCTGAGCAGAGTGAACATGGCAGAGCAGAACAGACCAGAGGACAGCGGAGAGCATGGCAGAGTAGAATGAACATGGCAGAGCAGAGCCGAACATAGCAGAGCAGAACAGACTAGAGCAGAGCGGAGAGCATGGCAGAGCAGACCAGACCAGACCAGACCAGACCAGAGCGGAGAGCATGGCAGAGCAGAGTGAACATGGCAGAGTAGTTCCAAACATAGCAGAGCAGAGTGGAGAGCATCCCAGAGCAGAGCAGAGAGCGAAAGAGCAGAGCAGAACATGGCAGAGCAGAGCAGAGAGCGAAGGAGCAGAGCAGAATAAAGCAGAGCAGAGAGAGCGTAGCAGAGTAGAGCGCGAGAGAGCAGAGAAGAGCATAGGGCGAATGAGCCAAATAGTTATTTTCTTCCCATCGACTACAAGAAGTGGGATTCATTTTTAACTGACGGATTAGAACACCCTAATGTGAATGGATTATTATAGTTAATTACTTGACCTTCTGAGACGAAACCTATATGGTTTAAATCCGATAGCCTGGACTAATAGTAGAAGTTTTCCTAATTATTATCTCAGCATAATTTATTAAAAGGAATATGAGTCATGCATGATTACTTCACGCATCCTCATTACTTGGGGACTTTTCTCGAATTAAAACCTTACGTTATTTTTCTTGAATCAAGGTCAAACGCAAGAGTTAAAGCTTAGCCGCGAGCCTTTACTACCAGGTGGGCTTTCTTATGTATAAACTAAAATCATATTTTTGAATTTGCTAAGACTTTATGCTTATGACTTTAAATGATATTGTCAATGCCTAAATGCTTTATGTTTTATTATTAATTGCCTATCTGATGTTAATTGAATTCGGATTCTGGATGGGACCGCAAATATCGCAGCCCGACGTCTAGCAAGTGATAGCGTAGACCGAGTATCGATACGACTAAATAAAATAATGAAGTAAAGAAGGAAGAACTAGATCAAACCACAAGCGGAAGCTCACAACAACACAAGCAAAAATGAATAACAATAACATCATCTCAAAGACACAAATATTATCAGCTTCGTAAGTTCAAAAGTACAGGGATTCTCGACAAAGTTTACAAAGCGGACATAGTTAAATATTCACAAAGGTTCATAATTTATAGAGTCTCGCAGCAAAACGTGAACAGACTATATGTATGAAGACATATAGCCGAGAGTATACTTCTTGACTAAGTCCAAATTATAAACATCGACATCAAAAAGCTACCGTATGTAATATAAATACGGTAAAAGGAACAATGTCGTCAAAAAAAAAGTCCCCGCCAGCACCAAACCAATCTTCCTCCTCCTCGCTTATCCTGCACATTTAGAAATACATGCAGGGCTGAGTACAAAGTACTCAGTGAACATATGCCGAAAACCAAATGAAAGCTTGCTCTTAGAGCTATAAATTGAACTTGCCACATTAAGCAACACACAGGGGTTTTAGTTAGAGAAGAACCTGTGCATGCAATTTCGCAAATCATAACATCATAATAAAGTAACTGCGCAGTTTTAATATTCATTATGTATGTACCACATCCACTACTCATCATCAAAGGTACTGAGAAGTAGGCCTCCCTCTCAAGTACCTTGACCGGCCGACCCGATAGACGGCTCACAGTCACCTCTGTGCACAAAATCTCGCTTGTGGCAGGACCGAATTCGTCTCATCATCAGAGGTTAACACACAAGTCATTATTAACAAAACTCGGCAAGTCAATTAGTTTCAAGCATAACATTAACTCAATTCATAATCATAAGTATCATATCATTTAAGAAAGCTCGTATAATAGGTATATCAAAATAATGCCCACCTGACAAACTTAGCTTACTCTCGTAGTACTTGGGCGATCTTACCCCCGTCCTCTGCTCGTATCTTCGGGGAAGAGGATTTGAGGGTTATTACCAACCAAATCAAAGAAGGTGGAGTAGAGGATGGTGCTTAAGATATTCTTGAAACTTTAGCTACTTAAAATATAAGCTTAAAGATTGGAGAACTCTTGATGGCTTTAGTGAGAAAGTAGAACACTTTTGGATCCTTAATCTCTTACTATAATTGGTGGAACAAAAAGAAGAAAGTATGGTGAAGTGAGGGGGAAGGAGGCTGCGAACTTATGAAGAAGAAGGGGGAGCTTGTCTTTGATGAGAAGTGATGGGATGGTGTGATCTTTCCCATAAATGCACAATCTTGTAGGCAATAGGGAGGTGAAGGGGTGTGGTGTCATGAGGTGAGGGAAACAGGAGAGTGAGAAGAGAGAAGAAGAGAAGAGAGAAGAGAGAAGAGAGAAGAGAGAGAGATGAGAGAGAGGTCGAGAAAGAGATAGGAGAGAGATGTGTGCATGTGCATGTGAGTGCTTGAAGTGTGGAGTGTGTTTTCTAGATAGGGCTAGGCTTAGAAGGCTCACTATGCTTGCATGTGGCTTCATTTAAGGGGGAGAAAGAGAAGGGAATGTGGAAGAGGAGGTGGACGGCCAAGAGAGAGAGAGAGAGAGAGAGAGAGAGAGAGAGATACTTGAATAATTATATCTCTTATTTTGTGTGTAGGAATATATCCCAAGAAAATATATCTATTCACGTGTGAGGAAAAATTTATCTCAATTATGATATTACTAATATCATAATAACAATGCATCAATAAATCATATGTGAATATTGTACTAAGTAAAATATTTATATCACATAGACATTTCAATAAAAATATAGGGCGAAGATAGGTTTCTCAATAATAGAATTTATAAGACCCGAGAAAATAATATCGCCTCTAAATAAACTCTCAATAATTCATATCTCATTTATTCGCCCACGTGCATAAATACTCTAGCTACTATTTAAAAACTTAATTTAAGTTCGAGCTAGGGCACAAATAGCTTCTCAAAATACGGGGTGTTACAACTTTTGACTCTCAAGTATTTTGATTAAGGAATGTTGGTTATCCGAAGCATGAAACTAAACTTGTGATCCTGAAGTTTGTCATGTTTGTTGATTTATTTATATCAATTGGATATCTGTCTTTCTTCATCTAAAGGGGCGATGCCCGATTGTTATCCCTTTTATTCGGATTTCACAAGGTTTTTTCCTTGTTCATTTAAATGATTAGTCGTACCTCAGTTATAATTATTATTTCAAGAATTGGGGTGTGACATTTGGTATCTAGAGCCAAGTTGCTCCAATCATGGCTGATGGTACCCGCCTTAAGGAGTTGCAGGACGCTCAAAAGAAGATGGATCAAATTCTGCAAGTTGAAGCACGTAAGAGAGAGGCGTCAGAACTCAAATTACAGGAACAAATTACTGGAATTACATCGGAAGTTAAAGAGCAACTTATGATAGTTGATAGTAAGTTTGAACATCTCACTTCTACCTTGGCTTCAATACAATTACAACTGCTGAATTTAGGGAAAACATAATCTGGGAATCTCCATCAGGTTGGAGTGGGGAAGGTAGCGGGCCTAGAGGGCCCGGGGGTATATCGAAATTTAGGATGCCATTTGATTCACAATCTCCTAACCCTATCAGTCCTGCCCCCAAATTAGAATTCCCAAGGCTTGATGGTAATCAACCTAGGATCTGGATGTTAAAATGTCAAAGCTACTTTAAACTCATCCCAAATATTCTAGAAAAATAGAAGGTCATTCTAGCATCTATGCATTTAGATGGAAGAGCAGCCCTATGGTTTCAAAATGCCTCTCTCCTACAGTCTGACTTAACCTGGGAAGATTTTCAAACCCTTATCACTGCTAGATTTGAAGAGTTAAAAGAAACCAAGATAATAGCATAATTCAACAAGCTTAAACAACTAGGAAATTATGGAGATTATGTAGAGAAACATGAGGAATTGAAAGCTTGTATGCTGGTGGGGAAAGGGGAGTATACCAAGGAGTACTTCATTGCTAGCTTTATCAGTGGGTTGAGTGAAGAGCTTCAATCATTTGTGGGGATGTTCAACCCCACAACCCTTCAACAAGCAATTGAGTTGGGTCGACATCAGCTGCATACCCTTGATGTTGTTGCTAAAAGATTGAAGGGACAGTCCAGATTCAATCCCCAAGTGAGTCCGACTACTAAGAAGTCTGACTTCCCAAATCAAACCACATTTAAGGGGGGAACATGGAGCATTAAAACACCATTTAAACTATTTACTAGTGCTGAAATGGCTGCACGGAAGGAGAAGGGGATTTGTTACAACTGTGATGAGATTTTTGCTCCTGGACACAAGTGCAAAAATAAGACATTATACATGGTGATGACTGAGGAAGAAGAAGCTGAATTCTATAAGGTCACCGTGGAAGATGCTACTAGTTCAGAGGAAGAGTGTCAAAACATGGAAGAAATCCTCATTGCCATGGATTCTCTGGCAGGCAAAGGTGGCATTACAACCATGAGGTTGGTTCGTAAAGTGGGGGATAAGAATATCAACATATTGGTGGATACAGGGAGTACACTCAGTTTTATCAACGAGGAAACTACTAAGGCCTTGCGATGCACGATCGTGCCTGATACTCCCATTAAGGTTAAAGAGGCTAATGGTAATAGGATGATGAGTGCACAAAAGGTGCAAAAGTTTAAGTGGGAGATGCAGCAACATTCCTTCAGCTATGGCCTTAGAATCCTCAATACAGTGGGTTGTGACTTGATATTGGGAGGGGATTGGTTGAGGTCGCATTCCTTGATTAAATTGAACTATGAGACTATGACAATTACTCTCAACAAGGGTGATAAAAGGGTAGCATTGCAGGCTAATACAAGGAAAGGGCAGTGCAAACTTATTGACGGGGAGAGTCTCCATCAATTGATAATGGAGGATTTCTCCAATATAGAAGAGGTCTACTGGATCAAAACTAAGGAAACTACGACTAAGAAGGATAATGAATACTTGGACTTGCTGTTGGGGGAGTTTGCTGATATTTTTGAAGAACCCAAGGGACTTCCACCCCGGAGAGAAATTGAACACCAAATCATTCTCAAACAGGGCAGCACACCTAAACAACAATTTCCCTACAGAGTTTCACATAACCAGAAGGAAGAGATTGAAAGGATTGTTGCTGAATTGCTAGCTACAGGGGAAATACAAAATAGTAAGAGTCCTTATGCCTCTCCTGTTTTGTTAGTGAATAAGAAAGATCAAACTTGGTGGGTGTGTGTTGACTACCGTTATTTCAATAATATGACAGTCAAGCACAACTACCCAATCCCAGTGATTGATGAACTCTTAGATGAGTTACATGGCAGTCAATATTTTTCTAAGATTGATCTGAGATCAGGGTATTTTCAAATCTTAATGTCTCCTGAACACAGACACCTCACTACATTTAGGACACATCATGGACATTATGAGTTTTTGGTGATGCCGTTTGGGTTGTGTAACACCCCAGCCACATTTCAGTAATTAATGAATCAAGTTTTTGCCAAGTTATTAAGAAAGTCAGTCCTGGTTTTCTTCGATGACATCCTAGTCTATAGCTCAACTTTGGAGGAGCATGAGGCGCATTTAAGAGCAGTTTTACATCTGCTAAGGGAGAACAGGCTCTACGCAAATAGGTCTAAATGCAGTTTTGGGCAGATTCACATTTGCTACAAAACTTATATTTGATATTACAAGAAGTAATATTTCATATAAGCAAAAGTAATACTATTTGATACGAGCAAAAGTTATATTTGTTATTAGAAAAAAAAATCATATTTCTGTTAAAAATAGATATAAGCAAAATTAATATTTGATATAAGCAAAAGCAATATTATAGTAAGTAATATATTTGATATTTATTATTTGATATCAGCACAAGTAATACTAGTACGCAACCCGTCGAAATTCGACGGGAAATTATTTTAATTTATCATATAAATTATTTTTAAATTTATTTAATTTAAGATAATATAGTTGAAATTATATTAATTTGAATCATATTCCTCAATTAAATGTTAACCTTTCGTTAGAATAATAAATATTCTTTTTATGTAGATTTTTATCTAATAATATTTTGAAAAATGTATCGATATTGAAAATTTTATTTCATCTGAGCATCATCTCGTTTGAACCTTATAGGATCATATCATAATCTAAATTTCGGAAGACGACAACTAACGTTTGAACATCTGACTTTTGAGTATCATCTCGTCTAGACCTTAAAATACAAAAAATAAACTTTTATGCGTCAAGTTTTTTTAACATCACTATCTGGAGCTTTAAAAATCAAAGTTGACTTGTGAGATTGTATCATTTGGAGCTTCTAACATCATAACTAACTTGTAAACATCATTTTGTATGGAACTTGAAAAAATCTTGACAAACTTTTATGCATTATTTAACTTTAAGATCATAACTAACTTCTAAACATCATCTTGTATGCAGCTTGAAAAGTCTTGACAATTTTTTGTGCATTATTTCATGTGGAGCTTGAAATATCATAATTGAGTTTCGAGCATAATTTCGTTTGAAATTTGAAAGAAAAAAATGGACTCGTGAACATTAATTATCTTCAAATCTTGAGTTTCGAGCATCATTCCGTCTGAAAATTGAAAGAATAAAATTGACTCGTGAACATTATCTCGTTTGAAATTTGAAAGACCATAACTAAGTTTTGAAATCATCTCGTGTGTAGCTTAAGAAAGTTGACACGAGATTCAAATTGTATTAATTTATTTAGTAATTTAATTGATAAATTTTCATAAAAAATCTATGTTGAATCCAAACTTTATTTTTAAAATTTTATACAAAATATATTATTTTATAATCAAATTAAATTGAAGAAATAATTTACTTAATCAAACCAATTTATTTTTTCAAATTAAATTAATTAGACCATGTATTTAATTAAATAAATTTGGTCAAATTAAATTGACAAAACAATTCAAATTGTATTAGTCTCGATCATTCCGCCAATTAAACGTAGATTTTTAATTTGGAGAGCAAGAGCTTATTCTTGTATAAGTTTTATTTTGGTGAAATCTTATAAAAATACTCAATGTGAAATGAGGTGATTTATATGAATTCTTCACTCGATTGAGATTATTATAAATTTGATACATGATTAAATATTTCTAATATATTTTAACATCATATCCTCTATTGTTCTTTATCTAAATTCTTCATTTATGCATTACTAATTTCATAATTTATTATTATTATTATTATTATTATTATTATTATTATTATTATTATTATTATTATTATTATTATTATTATTATTATTATTATTATTATTATTATTATTATTATTATTATTATTATTATTATTATTATTATTATTATTGTAGTAATGGACGAACAGAAACAAATAAAGTTTGCAGAAATGAAATATATATTTTTCTTCCCTATATAAATAACATGTATGGATTTATTTTATAAAAAATAAAAATAAAATTTTAATTATTTTGATAGACATAAAATAAGATTTTGTTTTAAAGTAATCAGTTTATAGAATTTGTGCCTTAACATGCAAACATGTAAATTAATGACTGGACCCGTTTATAATTTTCATATACGTGCATGTCTCAATTCAAACTTAATTTAAAATTAATTTTCTTGAAAATTAACAATATAAATATTATATATATATATATATATATTCATATAATATAATATATTGTTACATATACATACAATATGTACGCTATTGAGAAATATAAAATTAATAACAAATATACATCTAATCACTAACATTCAATTAAAATAATTTATCGTATATAGATTATAATTTTTTTTCTTATCAAACATGTAAATATAATTTTTATCTAAAAAAAATAAATGGTAAAATTTATTAATTTAGATTATATGTAATGTTAATATTATTATATATATATATACATTATTATTAATTATATTTATTATGATTAATGAATCTTTATATAGAATGTAATAGTTAATTAATTAATAAATGATGAAGATTATATATGGTAAATTTTGAAATGGTGAGATTTTAGATATGCCACATAGGCTAAGGCTTAATCCTATTATATAATAGATTTGATATAAGCAAGAGTAATATGTGATATTAGCAAAAGTACTATTATTGGTTATTAAAAAAGTCACATTTCTATTAAGTAATATTTGATATGAGCAAAAGTAATATTTGATATTAGCAAAAGTCTTCATAAACAACAACTTATCCAATAGATCACAAAGTCTTCGTCATTTATTATTACAAATTTTATTTATAAAGTAAAAAGATAAATTGTAACAAAATGTAAATAAAACACTGAAAAAAATATTAATAAAACACTTAAAAAAACACATAAAAGATGTACTAAAATTTAAATAAAATACATATAAAAATAAAATTAAAAAAACCTTGAAAAAAATAAAAATATATGTAGAAATAAATGAATTTGATGTATATATGTATGACCAAAAGTAATATTTGATATTAATAAAAGTAATATATGTATGACCAAAAGTAATATTTGATATTAATAAAAGTAATATTTGATATAAATAAAATTAATACATTTGTTTTTAATTAGAAGATGTCATATTTCCATCAAATAATATTGTTCATGAGCATAAGTAATATTTGTAAATAGAAGAAATAATGTTTATATTAAGTAATATTTTATATGAACAGAAGTAATATTTAATATGAGCAAAAGTAATTTTTGATATGACCAAAAGTAATAGTATTTGTTATTTAAAGAAGTCATATTTGCATTAAGTAATATTTGATATAAGCAAAAGTATGAGCAAAATTAATATACTTAGAAGAAGTCATATTTCTATCAAGTAGTATTTGATATAAGCAAAAGTAATAAGTGTGACAAAATATAATAAAACTCAAAAAAAAAATTATAAAACACTAAAATACTGGGAAAAAACTGAAAAAAAAAAAAGAAACGTTGGAAAAAAACACAAAAAAATATTGAAGGAAAAGTTAAAAAAATGTTTGAAAAGACGCAAATTATAAAAAGATATAAAAAAATATAGGGAAAAAAAAAAACTGAAAAAAAAAACACTGAAAAAAATGCTGAAAATAACATAAAAAGCGCTAGAAAATGTTGAAAAAAAACCCTGAAAACAAAGCTCTAAATCGCCGGTAAAAATGGATGAAATGGGAATCGAACCGGGTCAACAAATAAACGTTCCTACTTTATTGCCACTACACCAATGCACAACTTATAAAATCATCCTGATAATATGCGATATTTTCTCTATAACCGGACTCGTACATGAGACCGGTCTCATAAGTTTTTGCGATAGATAATTAAGAGTACTGTTATATTTTTTCTTAGAACTAATATATTTGTGAAACTGCTTTTTATCCTTCTAAATGGAGGGATAATAAAAATTTATGCTTTTGGATGTTTGTTTTCTTATCCCACATCGTACACAAACACCATTTTTTCTTTCTTATTTTCACTTCAAGGAGGGATGATATTATTCCTCCATTTTGGTGTGATAATATTATCCCTCCTTGAAGTGAAAATAAGAAAGGAAAAATGGTGTTTTTGCAAAATGTGGGATAATAAAGCAAACATTTAAAGACATAAATTTTTGTTATCCCTCCATTTAGAGGGATAAAAAGCAAACACACCCTAAGAGTATTGTTATATTTTTTTGATGTATTTTTGCATTCTCACTCCGGAATAAAGCGAAGTTGTGGTATCAAACTCTACAGCTATGAGCCAATCCAGTATGGGGGGACATGGCTGACCAATTTCTGCAAAAGTTCCATCATCCTGTGCTTATTTTGAATCTAATGATGGATATTCTCCAATTCCAACAGTTCGATGGAGAGATGTTAGCAGAGATATGGGAGATATACCAGGAGAAGCTCAGAAAGTGTCCAAACCATGAATTTGATGAAGGCACACAAGTAGTTATGTTCTATAACGCTTGTGAGGAGCACATCATGATGTTCATAGACACAGCTGGAGGTGGTTCCTTGCTTAAGAAGGGGAATTCTGAAGTCTTCTTTAGTTTTACGATTCTTTCGAGTTTCGTGCCCTTAATCTGCGTCTTTGTGCTTTGAAGGGATGATCTTTTTTCTTTTCTTTTATAATAAACCTCAATTTAATTGATGTATTTGTGAAAAACAAGTGAAATACAAATGTCAACGTCATATGTATAATTTATTGTATTTGTGAAGAACAAGTGAAATACAAATTTCAACAAGTCATATGTATAATTTATCTCACTCCGTCCATGGATTGGGTCTCCAAATGGGCGAGTTCTTCGATTTGGATTGAGGTTAGACGGACGATTCGGGAGATTGTTTCGGATACCTTCTGCACGATTGGAACTGGCGATACTATTTACTTTTGGAGAGATAATTGGCTCGGGTATCGCCTGATCGACAAACTTCATATCTCGGAGTTCATGATCCCTTATTTCTCTCAGAAGATTTCGGACTACTATTTTGATAATAAGTGGCATCTCACTTCTAGATTTGTGCAGTCTTCCCGCGCATTGCTCTCGACATCATATCCACCCCTATTGCTGGGTTGGCGGATGACAGATCCTGGATGCACTCGGGTTTCGGGAATATTACTGCTGCCTCGGCCTTTGCTCACCTCCGACCTCAGTTCCCTAAGGTTGACTGGGGTTCCTGGATTTGGGCCTCTTTTATCCCATCTCGGCGATCTCTCTTAGTCTGGCGCACTATTGTTGGCAAGCTCCCTACCTTTGATACGTGCCACCTCCATGGTATTCATGGGCCTAACCGCTGCCCTTTATGCTCGGAGTTGGAAGAGTCGATGGACCACGTTATGTTGAACTGCTCTTTCTCGGCTTCTATTTGGGCTGAAATCTTTAGATGGTCTCGATTGATCAGCCTTTGCCGCCTGATGTTGGCAGCCTGATTCGCTTCTCTATACACCAGAAGAATAGCAAACAAGTTGGTAATTTGTGGAAAGTTGGGGTGGTCTCTCTTCTCTGGAGCCTCTGGTCTCACCGCAACAACGTCATACATAAGGATTTGGCGCCCTCGCGTTACTTGATTATCAAGCAGGTCCGTGTTTTTCTTCGTGAAGCTGCCAACAATTTCGATCTTGGCCCTATGGCGAACTCGGTTTCTGATCTCCTCATTCTTAAGAGGCTGTCCATCGCTGGACAACCTAGGAAACCTATCTCCTATTTTTACGTCGCTTGGCACCTTCCTCCGCCGTCTTAGATTAAAATGAATACTGATGGTTCGGTTAGAGACGGGAAGATTCATGCGGGGGGCGTCTTTAGGAATTCCTTCAATGATGTTCTTGGTTGTTATCATTTCTCGGGTGTCCAGGGTGTGGCGTTCGAGGCTGAGCTCTTAGCAATCATTATTGCTATTGAATCTGTGCATCGTGCCAATTGGGAGAGAGTTTGGTTTGAATCGGACTCCTCTTACGTGGTACAGCTTCTTCAGTCGCTTTCTGAGACGATTCCTTGGAGATTCAAGCCTCGGTGGCAGCTTGCTATCTCCAAACTCAACACTTTCCCGTGGCGCATTTCTCACATTTTTCGTGAGGGAAACAGGTCGGCGGATTTTTTGGCTTCTCATACTAGGGATGAAGGTTTTTGGCCTTATGCCATTGATGGTTTAAATGAATTTGTCACGGAGGATGTCTCTAGTCCTTTTTTTACTCGGTTTGCTTGATTTCGAGGTTCTTTTCCTTTTGTTTTGGATCGGTCGTGAGCCGGGTGGCCTAGGGGTAATGGTTCGGCCGGAATCCTTGAGGCCTCCCAACTCAGCTCCGTCGGGCTCGATCCTTGACGAGTACTCTTTTTCCTCATTTAGGTTTTCCCTCGCCGATTTTCTTAATGAGGTTTTAATGAGGCTCGGCCCTTAGTCTGCAGCTTTGTGCTTTCAAGGGTTTTTGGTTTTCCGCTGTTTCTTTCTTTTAATAAAATCTTATTTCAGCAGACTTCATTCCTGAGCCTTCCATTTTAAATTACCAGAATCAATTACGTGAATAGAAAAATTGAATACGTCTCCAGTGCTATGAAAATTGCGTGTTATGCTATGAAACTAGTACATCCTCCCGTATGCACGGACCATCGCACAGAACGTGCATCACACGGACCATGGCATAATTTTTTATATTTTATATTATATAAAAATATTAAACATTATTATTTATGAGCCAATTAATTGATAATAAAAATATAATTTATATTAATTAAATTTTTCAAAACTAAAATATAAACCACAAAAATATAATATAAATTTTCAAATACTTCATTTTATATAACATATCGGAATTACAAAATTATAGAAAATGACTTCATCAAATTTTCCATTTTTTCTTAAGTCGATTTCACAGCAAGTATTTTTATATAAATATTAAGGAAGTATAAAAACATTCATTTTCAAGTTCAAACATAAATAATCTACATGAGAATGTAAAAAATATTACATCTATTTATTCTTACAAAAGGTATATCATCAAGAATATTTCAAAACATAAACATGAGTACGAAGATTGCAATGTGATATTATATAGAAATATTAGCATGAAGATACAAATGACTAAAAAAATCAAAGGGGATGCAACTCTTGCCTAAGGAAAAATACGATACATAAATATCTAAATCACAATCATAAACAAAACCTAAAGCTTCTGAGGTAATAACTCTGTCTGAGATGTCTGAAATTTTATTTTCTCGGGTTGTTGTGGTGGTTGAAGCAGCTCTTCCACTTGCCATTTCCAAATAATATCCTTCAACGGTTCATCTGATACTCCATTGTGTCTCCTTTAACCTTCTTCAACTCGACCAGATGAAAATCTAGTGCAACCTCAAAGATCTGTGCATCGATGGACAACACCCCTTTACTCCCTTCCATCGTTCCATCGAATTTCACATGCCCTCTATCCTTCTTCGACACCCAATCTTGATACATTTTTTCACTGTTTTTCTATTATAGAAAAGAGAAGTCAAATTCAATAACATAAGAACCTTTGTTAATTGATTTCTGGCGGGAAAAAAAAAAAGAAACAGTATGGAGATCAATAAAAAAAAATAGAAGAAACAGTAAGAATTAGTAAACTACTCAAAAGAGAATAAAAGTCTTCGTAAACAAAAAAAATAGAACAAAAGTCCATCCCAAAAATCAATTAATTGCTCAATTACTTAATGATATCAGCTTTTTCGAATGCTATCTAGATTATTCTAGATTGTCTAAAATAGAATATTAGAAAATGAAATAACTTAAGATGAATTATGATACACATAATCCTTTGTTACGGTAAATTAAGAATTATCATTTCAATCTTCAGAGGATACCAATTATCATTCCCGAACTTCTTCACCATAAGCGAATTGGTCTTCTTGTGATCTCCCGTATCAGCTGATGTGCCCATGAACCATCGCCATTTTCTGAGAAATAAAATTGCTCCAGACTGATAATCATTAATTAATAAAACAAAATACAAAATCAAGTATGCTGAATAAGAAATAGAAAAAAGAGATGGGAATAGAGAGAAGAAAACTTGCTAGGTTTACTCTTACGCTTGAAGGCTGCGGCCTCTGCAGGCCAGCCTGAGTTTTGGGCGACGTTTGTTCGAGGCGGAAGTTGCGTCTCCATTAGAGTTTGATGAGCAAATGGCAGCTGAGTCTCCGTCAGAGAACAAGTCGCCGATGTGGTGGTAGAATTTTGGCAAAAGGGAAGAATTGGGTGAGGAAAAGGGTTCGAAGTTTGGGTTTTTTTTTTTTTTTTTTTTTGCCATTAGGTTGCTGATAATAGGTGGAAAGAGAAATAATAAGTGGGGGGAGAAATCTCTTCTCTCATATTTTCTCTCAACCGCGTTGAACACATAACCATTCTCTCAAAATCTGCCAAATCCTTAGATTTCTTCCCTTTCACTTCTAAATTTCCGGCTATTAGTTGCCGATGAAAATTGGTGTCGCAGCCACCAGCCCGCCATCGACAACAACAAACCCACGACCTGACAACTCCCTCTCTTCTGATATTCACATCTTCGCCTGATTCTCGTCTTCTCTCTCCCTAACCTCAACGCTGCGACTTGATGACTCCCTCTAATTCGATACTCACATCTTCGCCTGATTCTCGTCTTCTCTTTCCCTAACCTCAGGGAATGGCGGCTGAGTTTTCGTTAAGTTTGATGAGCAAACATCGACCAGAGTTAGAAGGGGAGGGGTTGAAAGTTTGATATCAGTTAAAATCGTGGAGTAACTGATTCAATCATGGGAGTTAATTTTTTAAATTGATGTAGTGGTGTAGTTAAATGAATGTCGTGGGTGCTAAAATATATAATTAAACTTAAAATAATTGTTAAACCTGTTTAATTGATGCAGTTGTGAAAATCCAATCGTGGATGTTAAAAAATAATTTCTTCATTCAAATATTTTTGAGGATGTCAACGCAAATCGTGGATGCTGAAGAAAAAAAAATTAAAATTTGATAAAATCGTGGGTTCTAAACATGCAAAATGACACTATGAAAGAACAACGTACAAAATTACATTATTTTAAAAATTTGAAAATTTGAAAATTTGAAAATAGGAGGGAGCAGTTAGCGGCAAAAAGTAGCCGTTATACTGCTCTTTTAAATAATATAGATATAGATTTTTGGATCCATAATTAAATTAAATTAATTGTTTACAATTAAAATAAAAAAAATCCGTCTCATAAAAGTTTAAATATATTATTGTTTATATCTCATGATTAAATATCCCAAATTCATTTAAAAATAAGTACACATACAAATATATTTTTGTTAAAAGTTCATATTTAAATATTCTAAAATTAATTTCAAAAGTAAAAATAGTAAATATATAATTAAAATTAATATGGTCAAATTTAAATAAAATATATACAATGTAATAAGCTATAATTAGTATTTACTTAACATTTTTGTAGTTTTATTTGGGCATACGAAGTTATTTTTAAGAGTAAAATTTTGAAGTAGCCAAAATGAAACATAAAATACAATTTATGGTCACACATTGAAAAAACACAAATTTTGGCCATTTTTATTGATTTGGACGTTTTTACCCTTAATGAGGCGGACCGGGTAGGATCAGGCACGCGGGTCGCGTGCTGGGTCGGGTTAGGCACTTATGGCACTAATAGTGCCATAAGTGCCAAGATTTTACTTTGGTTTTATTTTGGATTTTCGATGGCACTTATGGCCATAAGTGCCATCGGAAATCCAAAATAAAACCAAGTAAAATAGTCATCTTGGCACTTATGGCACTAATAGTGCCATAAGTGCCAACGGAAATTCAAAATAAAACCAAGTAAAATGATCATTTGGGCACTTATGGCACTAATAGTGCCATAAGTGCCATACGTGCAGCACAAATACAGAAACAACATCATTTAAACCCTAAATGGAACATCTAAACCCTAAATGGATAATCTAAACCCTAAATGGAACATCTAAACCCCAAATGGATAATCTAAACCCTAAATGGAATATCTAAACCCTAGGGGGAAGTGTGCACTTATGGCACTTATGGCACTAATAGTGCCATAAGTGTCATACGTGCAGCACAGATCAGATCAAATCAGATCTGTCGATGGCTGAAATCGAAGGAGGCGAAGATCAGATCTACCGATGGAGGAAGCGGCGCAACGATCAGAACAGATCCACCGCCGCCGCCTCATCAGATCAGATCCACCACCGCCTTATCAGTTCAGATCAGCCTTCGCCGCCGCCTCATCCTCCGCCACCTGACCGACCTCCTCCACGCCGCCGATTTCAGAGGACCGGATCTCCTCCACCGCCGCCGCCTCATCCTCTACTCCGACGAAGTCTGCCCAAGCCGCGAGAACTCCGACGAATTCTTCAAGCTCGGCGCCGCTGGAGAGAGAGAGAGGGAGATGAGAAAGAGAGAGGAGAGAGCGGCAGCCGAGATGAGAAAGAGAGAGGAGAGAGAGAGAAGGGTAGAATAGTCATGACATACAAAAAATGGCCAAAATTTATATTTTTTTAAATGGTGGACAAAATTTGATGTTGTATGTTGAATAGAGCCATTTGACCCTATTATCTCTATTTTTAACCCAACTAAAATATTTGTGGTCACTCCTCAAAAAAAGAAAAAAGAAAAAGAAAAATGTACTTATACATAGAAGCCTACAATTCTTGCCTCGAAAAAAAACCCACGATTTTTAAAATGCAAATATAGAATGTAAAAATAAAATAATGAAAGCCCTAATACAATTATACTTCACCCATTCGGTCATCCCAATCCAATGTCGCTGCGTCTTCTTCATCATCTTGCGTTCTTCTTCTTCTTTCTTTCTGCGTCATGGAGAGCAACAACAACAGAAAGAATAAGCAAGATCTGACAGCCACCGCACTGTAGAAATTGTCGCCGTCTCTCACCGGATTGACGATCAAGAAGAGCCGATCTAATGGCTGGAGGAGATTCCATACCGAAAAGGTGTCGCTGCTCGCTAGTGATTGAGCCGTCTTTGTCATGATTTTTACAGTTATCGGTGCATAGTTTCTTTTTCTTTTTTATTTTAATAAAATTATTGCCTTTTTTGTAATATCTGTGTGGATCATAAATATCAGTGGAAATTGTTGGTGTTAGGAGATCAAGCATCTTTTAATAAATAAAAATAAAAATAAAAATAAAAATGAGATCTGAAATTTGAACAAAATTCTTGATTTGAAGATGTTAGAATGAATTTGTATGTGATGCTGAACTCCACTTCTTTTTTTTTTTTTTTTTTGTAGATCAACACCAAATTGAAAAAAAAATGTCAAAAATTAGCCGGGAATTTGTTACCGTTAAACTCCTATTTTATATAATATATAAATATATAGATTGCAAGACTAGAAAAATTGCATGTTATGCTATAGTGTATTGCACCCTACTATTAAATTTATTTCAACAATTAACGAATATAATTAGTAAAAATAATAGGTTCTCCTCCGTGATACGACTTTGCCATTTACTCGGCAACATTGAATTTATGGATAACAATTTTATATTTTTGCTAATTATGTTCGTAATTCGTTGAAATAAGTTTAATCGTGGTTTAATATTGATTTAATATTTTAATATACAACTTTAATAGATTATATAATTGCTTTCTTGTCATAATTTATTGCATTTAATTACTTAATTATTTTATTATTTAGATTGAAACTTATTTAAATGAATAACAGACATAATTAGTAAAAATAATAGGTTTCCCCCGTGATAACACTTTGCCGCTCACTCGGCAACATTGAATTCACGGGCGACAACCTTGTATTTTTGCTAATTATATCTGTAATTCATTTAAATAAGTTTAATATGAATTTAATATACAACTTTAATAGATTATTAATGGGTTAATTGCATGAAAATACATGAACTTTAGTCACTTTTTCATTCTGCACATGAGTTTTGAAACTTACATTTTTAATCATGAACTTTGCATTTGATCCAAATTTTCCTTAAAATTGAGCTCCGGCCATTTTGATGCTGAGGTAGCACCTATGTGGTAGCCGAAAGTGTGCCATTTAAACAGTCGGAAGCTTACAGACATGGACACACCGACGGTCATGCACAACGACGTCGTTTTGTAAAAAAGAAAAAGAAAAAAAACGCTAAATCTGCAAATCCCCAATCGGCAACCGCCACAACATCAGTGCCGGAGCTTGGAATCAAAATCAGCGATACTTCTCTCACTCCCAAAACTCAGAGCAGCCGCCTATTCTTTCTAATTTTCGGCAAGGTTTTCGTCACACCCATCATCGTCACAGCAAGCAAAATATCCCTGCAATGGCAGAGCAAGAGGAGAGAGAAAACCCTGCCTCCATCGACGATCTGCACAAGCTCGAGATCTCGACTCGCCGAGTCAAGAACTTCATGAAACTCAAATTGGTTTTCTCATCTCCTCCTGCAAAAATCCCACCAGCGTCACCCTCACGCTGAATGAATCAGCCACCAACACCGCTGGAATTCTGGCGAAGGGCACCACCCTTAGCCTCCACCTTTCTTCCCCTCGATTCTCTCTCTCTGAAATTAAACTCACACGCCCACACTAATATGACGCATAGTTCACATTGCCAATCCCTCTTTTCTCCTCATTTAACGGCGGAGAGCGTCGCCGCTGATTGCATCTAAAGCTCCACCGCAAATCTGCAAATCCACAAAATCCTAGATTTGCAAATCCGCGAGATTCGGAAAGCCCTAAATCTGGAAATCGTGGGGGAAAGATGGTGGGCGGTGGAGGTGAGGGAATTGGCCCCTCCTCGACGGGTGGGAGGAGGCGAGAGGCGTTTCTACAGCAGCTTGGTGGCGGTGAAGAAGTTGGGAAGAAGTTGAGAGAGAAACACAGTATTAAAACGACGTTGTTTCTGTGCCACGTCGTTTTAATTAATGGCATGTTACATACGCGTGGCATGTTTAAAGACATGTCAGCTTTCCGGCTACCAGACTTAATTTTAAGGAAAATTTGGAACAAATGCAAAGTTCATAATTAAAAATGTAAGTTTCAAAAGTCATGTGCAGAATGAAAATGTGACTAAAGTTTATGTATTTTCATGCAATTAACCATTATTAATTGATTTCTTTTTATAATTTATTGCATTTAATTACTTATTTTTTTTAATAGTAATTGATTGTCATTTTATAATAATATATATTATATTATTTTTTTAATAATATAATAAATGGTTGTCATTTTATAATTTATTGTAGGATTTCGAGTACAGTAGACCCGCGACAGTAAATCGTAGTTTAGAGATCAGCACATACAATAAGGACAAAAATTTTGTCAAGCTGATGGATACTTTACGAGTAATCGTTGGTGATTACTTGTTTAATAGCTTCAAAGGCACATGCTTAAGGCACTTTGCAAATTGAAAGCTCGAGTACAAGTGCGGCATGGCTTTGCATCTTGTGGCCTCCTGTCAGATTAGAAGCTATGATGACGAGCAATGGTTCTTTTTGCGGACGCAAAAAGTTAGGTATTCCATCGTTGACTTCACGCTCATGACCAGAGACGGATCTAGAGGCCGGGCAGCCTCGGCGGTCGCCCGGTCAAATTTTTTTTATATTACCTATATATATGTATATATTTTGATGAAATTTCGGCGGTCGCCCGGTCTGTTTTCTTTACTAAAAATTTATTAAAAACATCCGATGAAATCTCGCCAGGTCCTAATTAAATTTTTAGATCCGTCCCTGCTCATGACAGGGTTGAATTTTGGTGGGTCTACATTCAATCTCACTGCCGAGCACGATACACGACACGTGAAGGCATATCAACAATTTTGTGGTTGCCAGCAGATGACGGTAATCGATTTAATAAAGAGAGTGATAGACATGAAGAAAAAGATACGAGACGAATATGGTAGCTTATACCTTCGTGTGGTCCTCGACTGTGTTGCCCACACTATCATATTTGGTTCCGACAAGCTGGTTGAGACATGGGCATTGATTTGGATGCATTCAGCCAATTTCCATGGAGCTCGTACACTTACAAGCTATTCAATCACTACACTACAAATGCGAGTACGAGAGCGAAGTGACACTATCGGGCCCTCTTAGGCATTAATGATTTCGGCACTGGAGTGCCTTCCAGGATTAGGGGATGAGATCGGGAAGCATTTTAGAGGGGCAACAGTGTACCCTCGATACTTAAGATGGAGTTTTCGGATTAGGCCGAAGACCAAAAACTTGGATTTATGATCCTTTTATGAGGACGATGTATCATCATTTTAATTTGTACTAATGGTTGTACTTTTATACTTTTGAGCAGGTTTTAACAGTACATTTTTTGTTTATTTTAGGGACAAGTGTTTGCGCTCAACCCTGATTTTAACGAGCATAACTCTCTATATTGACAGACTACTATAGGCCCTATCCACTAGGTGTGCCATATTTAGCACTGAATAATGCTTTAGCGCACAGGCAACAGTTCGCCCGCCGTCAAAGAGGGTGGAGTAGTTTCAGTGCCTCTATCAACGAGGATGAGGAGGTGGTCATGCCTCGCACACGATCGACCCAATAAGCCTTTTTTTTTCCTTTCTCTCTGTGATGGTTTGTGAATTTTATTGGAGAGATTTGATCTATTGAAAGAAAGAAAAAGGATTTTGTATAATTGATTAATGTTGTTGAATTCACAACCAGATCTATGAATTTACAACTAAAATTAGACTTCACAATTAGCTCGATGAATTCACAAGTGAATCGTTAGTGTTGGTTGTGAAATCGAGTTTAAAATATTGAATTCACAACTAGTTGTTTTAGTTGTGAATTCGAGTTTTAAAATTATAATTCACAATAAATTTGATGAATTCACAATTGAATTGCTAGTGTTAGTTGTGAATTCGAGTTTTAAAGCTTTAATTCACAACCAAATCTATTGCTAATTGTGAATTCAAATTTTAAAGTTTGAATTCATAGCTAGAAATAGTGGTCGTCGTGAATTTGAGTTTTAAATCTTGAATTCACGAATAAAAATAATGCTAGTCATGAATTTGAGTTTTAAACCTTGAATTCACAACTAATAATATTTCTAATTGTGAATTCAAGCATTAAAACTTGAATTTACGATTAACACTATTTCTAGTTGTGAATTTGAATTTTAAAACTTGAATTTACAATTAAAATTAGTGTTAGTTGTGAATTCATGGATAATATGTGAAGGGTAAAATAGTAAGTGTGGCTAATTTTTTAATTTTTTTATCTTAATTAAAAAAATTTATTTTTACTATTCGAAAGTGGCTATTTTCATAATCCACTTTATTGAAAAATTGTGGGGTATAATCCAAAAATAGGTAGAAAGTTCTTTTGTGGACATCTCAAAAAGGAAAAATAAGAAGTTATTTCGTGAACGAATGGAGTATGTTTTAAATTTTATATTATTTGAAAAATATCAAATTTTTTATTTTTCATCCTCTATAAATAGACACCAACATTGCCATGGTTAAACACAAATACAATTATCTCATTTTCTCTTCATATAACATCAATTTCACTTTCAAATTTTTCATTTTTTTTATGATAACAATCAGAATTATTTCTCAAAACTATCAAAATTTCTTATCATATCAAGATTATTATCTAAGCATTGAAAATATCCCAAATTTCGAGGGATTCATGCGGTTCGAAGCTGTTGGGAACTTATTGAAATATCCTAATCCTTGTTTTGATGATACCAAAATTCATATGCTTTATTTGTAATAGACTAGAACTGTTCGAACTCAAGTGTTAGAGTTCTTTTCTAGTTTAGTTTGTTGTTCTGAAGACTGAAGACTGAAGGACGAAGGATTGAAGACTGAAGACTGAAGACTGAAGTTACCAACTGAAGTATCAGTTGAAGAATCAGTCCGGAACTGATTATTTAAATGCGTGCCACGTGGATTCAGCAGACTGATACTAAAGTCAAGTATCAGTTAAACATTCTTCCTCGGACTGAACCTCCAACGTTCAAAGGAAGTCACGTACTTCAAAAGTATAGCCGCATTAAATGCAGAGATCTCATGATCATCCCTCTCTGCAGAGGTCATTTCTATTTGGTGGCTACTTTATCAGAGACGTCACATCTCCTGCTCTTCAACATAGCCGTTCTCACCAAACAAGGAACCTCGAAGATTGAAGCCTCAGCCCAAATTCAAAAAGCTCTCCAAAAGGAGAAATCTTGAAGACGTTCTCCGCCAACGGATCTATTCAAGACCTCTCCTATAAATAGCGCTCGAGGATCACTTCAATCTTCACCGATTCAACGACATAAGCTGAAACTCTGCCAAAATTATTTCTCAGTCAAAGCTTAACCTCTCCAAAGCTTGAATCGAAGAAGAGAATACCAAAGCCAAAAATCAGTCACTGCTGATTACATACATTCTCTTAGACCTTAGGCAAACCTCTGTTTACCCAAAGCCTAGGTCAAAACTAACTCAAAAGAACTTATTCTTTGAAGTTTAGTTGGCAAGATTTCAAACCTCCCTTCGAAAGATAGAATTGAGTGTTTGAGTTGAAAAGGAGTTCAGGAAGGTACTCTGACTCCGTGAGATCCTAGTGCAGGTTCGTGCTAGGAGTGAGAAATCCAGCACGAGTGAAGTGTTGGTACTGAAGATTGGATCTTCAGTTGATTTGGTTGTGTGCAACCGGCTAAGCACACGGATAGGTTTGCAGTGCACCAGTAAACCACTTGCGGAGTAAAGTTGTTGGTCTGATCAACCGACCGTGGATGTAGGAAGTGTTTTCCGAACCACGTAAAAATCTCTGTGTTATTTACAGCTTTCAGTTTTACTTTCTTACTTGTGATCTTTCAATTGATAAACTGAATACTGATTAAATGCAAAGAGAAACCTAAGACTAACAACGTGCTCAACAAAGGCTATTACGAAACAAAGTTATTTCCTCTGCGTATATTATCATTCTGACTGATCTATCCTCTGATAGTCAGGAAGACTTGTAACATCTCTGTTTTAGCAAACTCAACTGAAGCCTTAACGTGCATCAGTTAAGTTCCAGTAACTTAACTGATAACTCTTTACTGAAGAGTATTTCAGTATCAGTCGTCAACCCTGTTTGGTCAAAACTCCTTTCAGTTAACAGGCGTCTAAGTTTGCGTGTAAAGTTTCATTTTGATCTCTATCTTGAGATCCCTCTGGTTTTGAGTACAAATGCGAGTACGAGAGCGAAGTGACACTATCGGGCCCTCTTAGGCATTAATGATTTGGGCACTTGAGTGCCTTCCAGGATTAGGGGACGAGATCGGGAAGCATTTTAGAGGGGCAACAGTGTACCCTCGATACTTAAGATGGAGTTTTCGGATTAGGCCGAAGACCAAAAACTTGGATTTATGATCCTTTTATGAGGACGATGTATCATCATTTTAATTTGTACTAATGGTTGTACTTTTATACTTTTGAGCAGGTTTTAACAGTACATTTTTTGTTTATTTTAGGGACAAGTGTTTGCGCTCAACCCTGATTTTAACGAGCATAACTCTCTATATTGACAGACTACTATAGGCCCTATCCACTAGGTGTGCCATATTTAGCACTGAATAATGCTTTAGCGCACAGGCAACAGTTCGCCCGCCGTCAAAGAGGGTGGAGTAGTTTCAGTGCCTCTATCAACGAGGATGAGGAGGTGGTCATGCCTCGCACACGATCGACCCAATAAGCCTTTTTTTTTTCCTTTCTCTCTGTGATGGTTTGTGAATTTTATTGGAGAGATTTGATCTATTGAAAGAAAGAAAAAGGATTTTGTATAATTGATTAATGTTGTTGAATTCACAACCAGATCTATGAATTTACAACTAAAATTAGACTTCACAATTAGCTCGATGAATTCACAAGTGAATCGTTAGTGTTGGTTGTGAAATCGAGTTTAAAATATTGAATTCACAACTAGTTGTTTTAGTTGTGAATTCGAGTTTTAAAATTATAATTCACAATAAATTTGATGAATTCACAATTGAATTGCTAGTGTTAGTTGTGAATTCGAGTTTTAAAGCTTTAATTCACAACCAAATCTATTGCTAATTGTGAATTCAAATTTTAAAGTTTGAATTCATAGCTAGAAATAGTGGTCGTCGTGAATTTGAGTTTTAAATCTTGAATTCACGAATAAAAATAATGCTAGTCATGAATTTGAGTTTTAAACCTTGAATTCACAACTAATAATATTTCTAATTGTGAATTCAAGCATTAAAACTTGAATTTACGATTAACACTATTTCTAGTTGTGAATTTGAATTTTAAAACTTGAATTTACAATTAAAATTAGTGTTAGTTGTGAATTCATGGATAATATGTGAAGGGTAAAATAGTAAGTGTGGCTAATTTTTTAATTTTTTTATCTTAATTAAAAAAATTTATTTTTACTATTCGAAAGTGGCTATTTTCATAATCCACTTTATTGAAAAATTGTGGGGTATAATCCAAAAATAGGTAGAAAGTTCTTTTGTGGACATCTCAAAAAGGAAAAATAAGAAGTTATTTCGTGAACGAATGGAGTATGTTTTAAATTTTATATTATTTGAAAAATATCAAATTTTTTATTTTTCATCCTCTATAAATAGACACCAACATTGCCATGGTTAAACACAAATACAATTATCTCATTTTCTCTTCATATAACATCAATTTCACTTTCAAATTTTTCATTTTTTTTATGATAACAATCAGAATTATTTCTCAAAACTATCAAAATTTCTTATCATATCAAGATTATTATCTAAGCATTGAAAATATCCCAAATTTCGAGGGATTCATGCGGTTCGAAGCTGTTGGGAACTTATTGAAATATCCTAATCCTTGTTTTGATGATACCAAAATTCATATGCTTTATTTGTAATAGACTAGAACTGTTCGAACTCAAGTGTTAGAGTTCTTTTCTAGTTTAGTTTGTTGTTCTGAAGACTGAAGACTGAAGGACGAAGGATTGAAGACTGAAGACTGAAGACTGAAGTTACCAACTGAAGTATCAGTTGAAGAATCAGTCCGGAACTGATTATTTAAATGCGTGCCACGTGGATTCAGCAGACTGATACTAAAGTCAAGTATCAGTTAAACATTCTTCCTCGGACTGAACCTCCAACGTTCAAAGGAAGTCACGTACTTCAAAAGTATAGCCGCATTAAATGCAGAGATCTCATGATCATCCCTCTCTGCAGAGGTCATTTCTATTTGGTGGCTACTTTATCAGAGACGTCACATCTCCTGCTCTTCAACATAGCCGTTCTCACCAAACAAGGAACCTCGAAGATTGAAGCCTCAGCCCAAATTCAAAAAGCTCTCCAAAAGGAGAAATCTTGAAGACGTTCTCCGCCAACGGATCTATTCAAGACCTCTCCTATAAATAGCGCTCGAGGATCACTTCAATCTTCACCGATTCAACGACATAAGCTGAAACTCTGCCAAAATTATTTCTCAGTCAAAGCTTAACCTCTCCAAAGCTTGAATCGAAGAAGAGAATACCAAAGCCAAAAATCAGTCACTGCTGATTACATACATTCTCTTAGACCTTAGGCAAACCTCTGTTTACCCAAAGCCTAGGTCAAAACTAACTCAAAAGAACTTATTCTTTGAAGTTTAGTTGGCAAGATTTCAAACCTCCCTTCGAAAGATAGAATTGAGTGTTTGAGTTGAAAAGGAGTTCAGGAAGGTACTCTGACTCCGTGAGATCCTAGTGCAGGTTCGTGCTAGGAGTGAGAAATCCAGCACGAGTGAAGTGTTGGTACTGAAGATTGGATCTTCAGTTGATTTGGTTGTGTGCAACCGGCTAAGCACACGGATAGGTTTGCAGTGCACCAGTAAACCACTTGCGGAGTAAAGTTGTTGGTCTGATCAACCGACCGTGGATGTAGGAAGTGTTTTCCGAACCACGTAAAAATCTCTGTGTTATTTACAGCTTTCAGTTTTACTTTCTTACTTGTGATCTTTCAATTGATAAACTGAATACTGATTAAATGCAAAGAGAAACCTAAGACTAACAACGTGCTCAACAAAGGCTATTACGAAACAAAGTTATTTCCTCTGCGTATATTATCATTCTGACTGATCTATCCTCTGATAGTCAGGAAGACTTGTAACATCTCTGTTTTAGCAAACTCAACTGAAGCCTTAACGTGCATCAGTTAAGTTCCAGTAACTTAACTGATAACTCTTTACTGAAGAGTATTTCAGTATCAGTCGTCAACCCTGTTTGGTCAAAACTCCTTTCAGTTAACAGGCGTCTAAGTTTGCGTGTAAAGTTTCATTTTGATCTCTATCTTGAGATCCCTCTGGTTTTGAGTACAAATGCGAGTACGAGAGCGAAGTGACACTATCGGGCCCTCTTAGGCATTAATGATTTGGGCACTTGAGTGCCTTCCAGGATTAGGGGACGAGATCGGGAAGCATTTTAGAGGGGCAACAGTGTACCCTCGATACTTAAGATGGAGTTTTCGGATTAGGCCGAAGACCAAAAACTTGGATTTATGATCCTTTTATGAGGACGATGTATCATCATTTTAATTTGTACTAATGGTTGTACTTTTATACTTTTGAGCAGGTTTTAACAGTACATTTTTTGTTTATTTTAGGGACAAGTGTTTGCGCTCAACCCTGATTTTAACGAGCATAACTCTCTATATTGACAGACTACTATAGGCCCTATCCACTAGGTGTGCCATATTTAGCACTGAATAATGCTTTAGCGCACAGGCAACAGTTCGCCCGCCGTCAAAGAGGGTGGAGTAGTTTCAGTGCCTCTATCAACGAGGATGAGGAGGTGGTCATGCCTCGCACACGATCGACCCAATAAGCCTTTTTTTTTTCCTTTCTCTCTGTGATGGTTTGTGAATTTTATTGGAGAGATTTGATCTATTGAAAGAAAGAAAAAGGATTTTGTATAATTGATTAATGTTGTTGAATTCACAACCAGATCTATGAATTTACAACTAAAATTAGACTTCACAATTAGCTCGATGAATTCACAAGTGAATCGTTAGTGTTGGTTGTGAAATCGAGTTTAAAATATTGAATTCACAACTAGTTGTTTTAGTTGTGAATTCGAGTTTTAAAATTATAATTCACAATAAATTTGATGAATTCACAATTGAATTGCTAGTGTTAGTTGTGAATTCGAGTTTTAAAGCTTTAATTCACAACCAAATCTATTGCTAATTGTGAATTCAAATTTTAAAGTTTGAATTCATAGCTAGAAATAGTGGTCGTCGTGAATTTGAGTTTTAAATCTTGAATTCACGAATAAAAATAATGCTAGTCATGAATTTGAGTTTTAAACCTTGAATTCACAACTAATAATATTTCTAATTGTGAATTCAAGCATTAAAACTTGAATTTACGATTAACACTATTTCTAGTTGTGAATTTGAATTTTAAAACTTGAATTTACAATTAAAATTAGTGTTAGTTGTGAATTCATGGATAATATGTGAAGGGTAAAATAGTAAGTGTGGCTAATTTTTTAATTTTTTTATCTTAATTAAAAAAATTTATTTTTACTATTCGAAAGTGGCTATTTTCATAATCCACTTTATTGAAAAATTGTGGGGTATAATCCAAAAATAGGTAGAAAGTTCTTTTGTGGACATCTCAAAAAGGAAAAATAAGAAGTTATTTCGTGAACGAATGGAGTATGTTTTAAATTTTATATTATTTGAAAAATATCAAATTTTTTATTTTTCATCCTCTATAAATAGACACCAACATTGCCATGGTTAAACACAAATACAATTATCTCATTTTCTCTTCATATAACATCAATTTCACTTTCAAATTTTTCATTTTTTTTATGATAACAATCAGAATTATTTCTCAAAACTATCAAAATTTCTTATCATATCAAGATTATTATCTAAGCATTGAAAATATCCCAAATTTCGAGGGATTCATGCGGTTCGAAGCTGTTGGGAACTTATTGAAATATCCTAATCCTTGTTTTGATGATACCAAAATTCATATGCTTTATTTGTAATAGACTAGAACTGTTCGAACTCAAGTGTTAGAGTTCTTTTCTAGTTTAGTTTGTTGTTCTGAAGACTGAAGACTGAAGGACGAAGGATTGAAGACTGAAGACTGAAGACTGAAGTTACCAACTGAAGTATCAGTTGAAGAATCAGTCCGGAACTGATTATTTAAATGCGTGCCACGTGGATTCAGCAGACTGATACTAAAGTCAAGTATCAGTTAAACATTCTTCCTCGGACTGAACCTCCAACGTTCAAAGGAAGTCACGTACTTCAAAAGTATAGCCGCATTAAATGCAGAGATCTCATGATCATCCCTCTCTGCAGAGGTCATTTCTATTTGGTGGCTACTTTATCAGAGACGTCACATCTCCTGCTCTTCAACATAGCCGTTCTCACCAAACAAGGAACCTCGAAGATTGAAGCCTCAGCCCAAATTCAAAAAGCTCTCCAAAAGGAGAAATCTTGAAGACGTTCTCCGCCAACGGATCTATTCAAGACCTCTCCTATAAATAGCGCTCGAGGATCACTTCAATCTTCACCGATTCAACGACATAAGCTGAAACTCTGCCAAAATTATTTCTCAGTCAAAGCTTAACCTCTCCAAAGCTTGAATCGAAGAAGAGAATACCAAAGCCAAAAATCAGTCACTGCTGATTACATACATTCTCTTAGACCTTAGGCAAACCTCTGTTTACCCAATGCCTAGGTCAAAACTAACTCAAAAGAACTTATTCTTTGAAGTTTAGTTGGCAAGATTTCAAACCTCCCTTCGAAAGATAGAATTGAGTGTTTGAGTTGAAAAGGAGTTCAGGAAGGTACTCTGACTCCGTGAGATCCTAGTGCAGGTTCGTGCTAGGAGTGAGAAATCCAGCACGAGTGAAGTGTTGGTACTGAAGATTGGATCTTCAGTTGATTTGGTTGTGTGCAACCGGCTAAGCACACGGATAGGTTTGCAGTGCACCAGTAAACCACTTGCGGAGTAAAGTTGTTGGTCTGATCAACCGACCGTGGATGTAGGAAGTGTTTTCCGAACCACGTAAAAATCTCTGTGTTATTTACAGCTTTCAGTTTTACTTTCTTACTTGTGATCTTTCAATTGATAACCTGAATACTGATTAAATGCAAAGAGAAACCTAAGACTAACAACGTGCTCAACAAAGGCTACTACGAAACAAAGTTATTTCCTCTGCGTATATTATCATTCTGACTGATCTATCCTCTGATAGTCAGGAAGACTTGTAACATCTCTGTTTTAGCAAACTCAACTGAAGCCTTAACGTGCATCAGTTAAGTTCCAGTAACTTAACTGATAACTCTTTACTGAAGAGTATTTCAGTATCAGTCGTCAACCCTGTTTGGTCAAAACTCCTTTCAGTTAACAGGCGTCTAAGTTTGCGTGTAAAGTTTCATTTTGATCTCTATCTTGAGATCCCTCTGGTTTTGAGTACAAATGCGAGTACGAGAGCGAAGTGACACTATCGGGCCCTCTTAGGCATTAATGATTTGGGCACTTGAGTGCCTTCCAGGATTAGGGGACGAGATCGGGAAGCATTTTAGAGGGGCAACAGTGTACCCTCGATACTTAAGATGGAGTTTTCGGATTAGGCCGAAGACCAAAAACTTGGATTTATGATCCTTTTATGAGGACGATGTATCATCATTTTAATTTGTACTAATGGTTGTACTTTTATACTTTTGAGCAGGTTTTAACAGTACATTTTTTGTTTATTTTAGGGACAAGTGTTTGCGCTCAACCCTGATTTTAACGAGCATAACTCTCTATATTGACAGACTACTATAGGCCCTATCCACTAGGTGTGCCATATTTAGCACTGAATAATGCTTTAGCGCACAGGCAACAGTTCGCCCGCCGTCAAAGAGGGTGGAGTAGTTTCAGTGCCTCTATCAACGAGGATGAGGAGGTGGTCATGCCTCGCACACGATCGACCCAATAAGCCTTTTTTTTTTCCTTTCTCTCTGTGATGGTTTGTGAATTTTATTGGAGAGATTTGATCTATTGAAAGAAAGAAAAAGGATTTTGTATAATTGATTAATGTTGTTGAATTCACAACCAGATCTATGAATTTACAACTAAAATTAGACTTCACAATTAGCTCGATGAATTCACAAGTGAATCGTTAGTGTTGGTTGTGAAATCGAGTTTAAAATATTGAATTCACAACTAGTTGTTTTAGTTGTGAATTCGAGTTTTAAAATTATAATTCACAATAAATTTGATGAATTCACAATTGAATTGCTAGTGTTAGTTGTGAATTCGAGTTTTAAAGCTTTAATTCACAACCAAATCTATTGCTAATTGTGAATTCAAATTTTAAAGTTTGAATTCATAGCTAGAAATAGTGGTCGTCGTGAATTTGAGTTTTAAATCTTGAATTCACGAATAAAAATAATGCTAGTCATGAATTTGAGTTTTGAACCTTGAATTCACAACTAATAATATTTCTAATTGTGAATTCAAGCATTAAAACTTGAATTTACGATTAACACTATTTCTAGTTGTGAATTTGAATTTTAAAACTTGAATTTACAATTAAAATTAGTGTTAGTTGTGAATTCATGGATAATATGTGAAGGGTAAAATAGTAAGTGTGGCTAATTTGTTAATTTTTTTATCTTAATTAAAAAAATTTATTTTTACTATTCGAAAGTGGCTATTTTCATAATCCACTTTATTGAAAAATTGTGGGGTATAATCCAAAAATAGGTAGAAAGTTCTTTTGTGGACATCTCAAAAAGGAAAAATAAGAAGTTATTTCGTGAACGAATGGAGTATGTTTTAAATTTTATATTATTTGAAAAATATCAAATTTTTTATTTTTCATCCTCTATAAATAGACACCAACATTGCCATGGTTAAACACAAATACAATTATCTCATTTTCTCTTCATATAACATCAATTTCACTTTCAAATTTTTCATTTTTTTTATGATAACAATCAGAATTATTTCTCAAAACTATCAAAATTTCTTATCATATCAAGATTATTATCTAAGCATTGAAAATATCCCAAATTTCGAGGGATTCATGCGGTTCGAAGCTGTTGGGAACTTATTGAAATATCCTAATCCTTGTTTTGATGATACCAAAATTCATATGCTTTATTTGTAATAGACTAGAACTGTTCGAACTCAAGTGTTAGAGTTCTTTTCTAGTTTAGTTTGTTGTTCTGAAGACTGAAGACTGAAGGACGAAGGATTGAAGACTGAAGACTGAAGTTACCAACTGAAGTATCAGTTGAAGAATCAGTCCGGAACTGATTATTTAAATGCGTGCCACGTGGATTCAGCAGATTGATACTAAAGTCAAGTATCAGTTAAACATTCTTCCTCGGACTGAACCTCCAACGTTCAAAGGAAGTCACGTACTTCAAAAGTATAGCCGCATTAAATGCATAGATCTCATGATCATCCCTCTCTGCAGAGGTCATTTCTATTTGGTGGCTACTTTATCAGAGACGTCACATCTCCTGCTCTTCAACATAGCCGTTCTCACCAAACAAGGAACCTCGAAGATTGAAGCCTCAGCCCAAATTCAAAAAGCTCTCCAAAAGGAGAAATCTTGAAGACGTTCTCCGCCAACGGATCTATTCAAGACCTCTCCTATAAATAGCGCTCGAGGATCACTTCAATCTTCACCGATTCAACGACATAAGCTGAAACTCTGCCAAAATTATTTCTCAGTCAAAGCTTAACCTCTCCAAAGCTTGAATCGAAGAAGAGAATACCAAAGCCAAAAATCAGTCACTGCTGATTACATACATTCTCTTAGACCTTAGGCAAACCTCTGTTTACCCAAAGCCTAGGTCAAAACTAACTCAAAAGAACTTATTCTTTGAAGTTTAGTTGGCAAGATTTCAAACCTCCCTTCGAAAGATAGAATTGAGTGTTTGAGTTGAAAAGGAGTTCAGGAAGGTACTCTGACTCCGTGAGATCCTAGTGCAGGTTCGTGCTAGGAGTGAGAAATCCAGCACGAGTGAAGTGTTGGTACTGAAGATTGGATCTTCAGTTGATTTGGTTGTGTGCAACCGGCTAAGCACACGGATAGGTTTGCAGTGCACCAGTAAACCACTTGCGGAGTAAAGTTGTTGGTCTGATCAACCGACCGTGGATGTAGGAAGTGTTTTCCGAACCACGTAAAAATCTCTGTGTTATTTACAGCTTTCAGTTTTACTTTCTTACTTGTGATCTTTCAATTGATAAACTGAATACTGATTAAATGCAAAGAGAAACCTAAGACTAACAACGTGCTCAACAAAGGCTATTACGAAACAAAGTTATTTCCTCTGCGTATATTATCATTCTGACTGATCTATCCTCTGATAGTCAGGAAGACTTGTAACATCTCTGTTTTAGCAAACTCAACTGAAGCCTTAACGTGCATCAGTTAAGTTCCAGTAACTTAACTGATAACTCTTTACTGAAGAGTATTTCAGTATCAGTCGTCAACCCTGTTTGGTCAAAACTCCTTTCAGTTAACAGGCGTCTAAGTTTGCGTGTAAAGTTTCATTTTGATCTCTATCTTGAGATCCCTCTGGTTTTGAGTAAAAATAGCCTATAGGTGTATTCCCTCCCTCCCATACACCTATTCGAGACCCTCCGGACCTAACAGAAGCTACTATGAATTCTCAATTTCGCCAAACATCACTGAATCTTCTATCCCCAAATATAATCAAACCTTTGAAAATGCATCTTATGATGAATTATTTTCAATCCGAAATTCACTTTTGATTACTTGTAATTTTAGATATTTTCAATTTTTATCTAATCTACTTTATTAACATTCATTAGAGCATCTCTAGCCCTTGGCGCTTGGGGGAGGGGGGCGCACTAATTGGTGGTCCGCACCTTAGCGCCACCCCTCTCTAGTGCATTGTCACTTACAATGGCGCTAAAATCTCAATTTCCAATTAATCCCATTTTTACTCTTTTAATTTAAATTTCAATATTTCATTTAAATTAAACATTCAACATTTCATTAATTAAAATAAAATAAAGATTACTTAAATAATTAAAATAACATAAAAATTACATAAATTTAAAAATCAATCCTCCACGCCTCATCACGTCCTGGAGCATCCAATTGTGCAATGCCAATTGAGCATCCGACATAGCCGAAGTGTCTGTGTTGAGAATTTTGTGATCGAGCTCCTATCTTCGTACTTCAGCTTCTTGCAACCTTGCCTCGACTTCTTTGGCTCGCACATCGACTTTTTTGGAGTTTGTCTCAGCCATAGAACCAATTTGAATGGCATGTTCTTTCATGCTCTCAGCGACGTGTTCAAATGTCATATAGTACGTCGACTTTTCCGACGATGATTCATCCTTCTTCCCTTTTCCTTTGTCGCGCTTTGCCGCCCTCTAGCCATGGGGTTGCGTCGTGATGCTCGGCTTCGAGGATGTTGTAGCGGTTGCTTTGTCGGATCCCTTCGACTTCTTGGAGGAATGAACATCCTCGCCCCGAGATGCAAACTTTTGACATTCGCGCAAAATGTGCCAACATTTGACGTACTTGAATCGAGCTCCATGGTTGGAATTGTAGATTTCTTGTGCGGCTTCACTGATTTGTTCGTGATCACTTATTAAAAATGAAAACTGCAACTAACACAACGCAATTGTAGTAATAAATAGCAACCGAGTATCGTATCCTCAGAGACTGATAAACGACAAGACTCTAAGTACTCCTAATCTAAACCATCACAGTATCCAAGCAATCGATATAGAAAGAAGATTTAATCAAAACCAAACTGTAAACAATAGCAGCAAATAAAATTCAAGAAGAAAAATCAAATAATGAAAACGACTGATTCTAGGGTAGTAAATTCATTAACTAAATCCACATAATCAATCTATTAATCCTATTAACCAGTTTAATCCAGTTATGATGAGAGATCACTTAAATAATCAATTACTCTCGCTCGAGCAGCAACGATCGTAGATTAGTAAATTCTCTATCTCCGCTAGGTCTCAAAAAAATCTACTAACTCCCAAAAGCACATAAGAATAACTCTCTATGATCTACCTATCTCCGCTAGGTCTCAAGGTTAAGATCATATCATACATTCCTGAATCCGCTAGACAGTTATCTTTGCTAGGTCTCAAACTGAATAGCTACACATGCAAACTATTGATCAGATAATTCACAAGAATTCAAGCACCAGGGATTATGAATCATAAACTTGAAGGCAAATAGGTATTAACAAATTAATCACATGAATTCAATTAACTACAAACCCTAGAATCAGATTAAGAACTTAGTCACACATACTGAAATAAAACAGAAACATAATTAAAAAGAAGGGCTAATTGCCTGTAAATTCCTAACGTTTCCACGGAATTGGTTTTTGCACCTTTTTTTATTTTTCTTCTTTTAAATACCTAACCTTTAGTTTTTGTCTGGAATTTATCCGGCGATCGGTTTTTTCTTACGCCGGTGCCGGAAATGCCACTGTGGCAGCCGGAATCGACGAGCTGGCAGCCGGAATTCTCCAAATTGACTCATTTTTGACATGTGGCAAAGAAATTGAAATAAAAAATACATGTGGAAAAAAAATTAAAAAAAAAGAAAAATCACCCCCCCCAATCGTCCTTTCCCCCTTCCCAAAACTCTGCCGCTTCCACCACCGCCGGCGCCGCCACCCACCGCCACCACCACCAAAACTCTGCCGCCTAGAGCAGCGGAGGAAGCCGATTGCCGCCGAGCAGGCCGGTGAAATGGAGGTTTTCCCCAGTGATTTAGGGGAATTCGAGGTCGCGCTGGGCTGCGGCGAAAGGTCGTGCTGGTTCGACCTTCGGCGAGGTCATCTCTGTCTCTCAACCACCGGTCCCCGATAGATCTGAAGCCTAGATCCACCCTCCGCTCCTTCTTACGCATCGCCTAGGGCGCTGATGCAGGCGATGTGCCTCAATTGGATTCAGGGTCGCCGATGGTAGGGCTGATTCGTGCGCCTTGCTCACTTCATCCCAGCGTCGATGGCATCGTTGAGCTTGTCGAGGACAGCAAAGCTCGACGGCAAGGCTGGGGTTTCGCGGGGCTGGGGTTGGGGGAGGTGGCAGCGGCGGAGGGTGGGGGAAGGGGAGAGGGCGGCGGTGGCAGCGGCGGGAGGGTGGCGGTGGCGAGTAGGGGGAGGGAAAACTAGGGTTTGGGAGTTTGGGAGTGGAGGAAGATGATGACATGGAATTTTTTATTTTTTTTTACTTTTTTTTTAATTCCACGTGTCAATAATACACTATGTGTCAATTTTCGACTGCCAGCTCGTCGATTCCGGCTGCCACAGTGGCATTTCCGGCGCCGGCGTAAGAAAAAACCGATCGCCGGATAAATTCCAGACAAAAACTAAAGGTTAGGTATTTAAAAGAAGAAAAATAAAAAAAGGTGCAAAAACCAATTCCGTGGAAACGTTAGGAATTTACAGGCAATTAGCCCTAAAAAGAACGCAATTGTAAAAACTGAATTAAATAAAACTGAATGAAAAAAATATTGAATATTCAATCTTCGCAGAAATCCAATTCAAACTCTAATAACTGGAAAGTAATAAAAATCTAAAGCTATGAAATTGAAAAACTAAAGTTGGGAACCCTAAATAGTCAAAAGAGGACCTATATATAGTGTCAGAGTAAAATACAGAGTTTGAAACCTAGAAGAACTCTAAAAATCGGAAAAACTAGCAAATCCGCTCGACTTGGTGACCAACTCGGTGACCGCCGAATGGGTCGCCGTTTTTGTGCTGAAAACCCCCCAAAAATGGCGCCCGCCGTTTCTCTAGAGCGAAGCATGAAAACGAGCGTCGTTTTTCTTCACAAAAAGAGCTGAAATCGGCAACCTAACTCCCGGTCGCCGTTTCTGGACTACTGTGCGCGATATTATTGTTTCGGCCATATGTTCTTCGTCCGAACTCCAATTTTCAATCGTTTTGCGCTCACGAACTCCTCTCGAGACGAACTACAACTTCTATTTCAGACCATATTTCCAAATTCGATATCAAGATTCCTGTAAAATCCATCAAAGTTCGAGCAAGTATCATATTTCACAAGATAAAGCAATATAGACACAAAATAATCATCAAACACTCAATTCCCTATAAAATTAACATCATAAGAACATTAAAAACCATGGAAAAGTGAGTGTTATCAGTTCGTCGCTCATCTCGCTTCCCAATTGTCTTTGCACTTGCCGTATATCGCCTCCCAAACTTTAACAATCTTTTGAACGCGTTGAAAATGGGATTTGATAAGTCAGAGCTCATGGTGAGTAGTTCCCGGTGGCCTTCTCACGTTGTATTTTTCCGTGATGTTACCCCAATAGTAGGGAGCCCTTTGACTATCTCCCAATATGGAGTTGTGGGTAGCCTCCGCCCACAACATGCATATGAGCTCCGACTCGGCGGAGGTGTAGCCACTTTTTTTTTTTATCAGAAAAAGAATTCATTAAAAGAGAAAGAATCAGGTACCAGAGGTACCCATGGAAAGGTTCTTACAGCAGCTTAGGTAACAGATCAACGGCGCACCAATTACAGAAATCAAAATCTTTTTCCAAAATCTTGAACTCCTTAAACCAACTCCAAGATCTAGCTTTAATCTCCATGATCGTACCTTTAATATTCCACGCCTTCCCATCGAAGCGACTTGCGTTCCTTTGCTTCCACACAACCCAAGTAGTACACAACCACATCGCCTCAAGAAACTTGTCGCAATTCTTCCCCCTGCCCAGTTTTGTGAACAATTCGAAATGAGAGGTGACATCGCGGGGCCGCACCGAACTGCTCCCCAACCATTTTTGCACTTCATCCCACACCAATCCCGTTTTCGGGCAGGCAAGAAAGACGTGGTCGATTGTTTCGGGAGAATGGAAGCAGGCATTGCACATCATCTCTTCCTCATTCAGCTTCACTTTCCTCTTCCAAAGGTTGGCGGAGGTGTAGCCACTACGGGATCCCTTTGCAGCCTTTGGCTTCACTTCGTCGGCAGCGAGGGGTTGGTTCGCCGGGGGTGGAACGTTGCCCCACCTCTAACGTGTTGGACGCTTGGGAGAAATGAGCGAACCCCATCATCGGGTTGGTAGTTGGAATGACATGAGAATACTTCTTGAAAAATTCATCAAAATCTTCCTCCATTGCTTGAAGTTGATATGAAAATTAAAGAGTGTGGAGAAATTGTAGAGAGATTGTAGAATATGTGAAAAAAGAAGAGAAAGTGCAGTATTTATAGAAGAAAAAAAGAAAAAAAAATTGCAATGGTCAAAAGAAAGAAAAAAGAAAAGAAAAATTTACCGTTTGCAAACGACTATATTCAGATTTGATTTTTGTTTTAATTCATGCGTGAAAACACGCGCCTTCGACATTTGTCTTCGTGCCGAGGCATGAAGCTTCATACCACACTCGAGCCTCAGCTGTCTGCCAACCCGCCATATTTCCATCATGCTAGCTCGATCCAGCTCTAATTTTTGGGGCTGGAAGCCTGGAAATGCTCTTACTTTTTGCAGAGTCACATGCATTTATATTTAACATAATAACAAATATTATCATTAAAATTAATAAAAATATAATTATATAAAATATTTTGATTGAGTGGTTGGGGTGATTATGATAAATATAAAATATAAGTGCGGTTAAATTATACTCCCCGTTTCAATAGTAGTGTCTCATAGCTTTTGGGCACATAAATTAAGAAATGTCTAAAAATTAAATAAAATGAGTTGTTGAAAATTATTTAAATATTAGGTATAGAAATAGAACATATTGCCAAGAAAAAAATGTGATATTTGTATTAGGACGTCCTAAAAAAAAAGTGGAACATTAGTATTGGAACCGAATGAATATAGAACATTAATGATTTGAAAAAAAATTTAATTAAATATTAAAAATGTTGATTGGGCTTGTTATCTACTGCATATTAATGTACAGTTTTGGCACAACCAAGTTTCCCCCCTAAGCACACGTCTTATAATACAGTAGATATCTCAAATTTTTTCTATCTGCTGGATAATAGCTTCAGAGGCTTCAGTCATGGCTTTTATCCATTGTGCTGCTATTGGTCAATATTCATTTAAATACAACATTATCCATGAAACAAATGCAGATACATACTTTGGCTCCAAGAAATTGAGTAGCATAAATACTGGTCCATCTGATTTCATTTTATGTGAACTTTAACTTTAAAGTCTCCAAGAAATTGATTAGTATAATACCAGTCTATCTCATCAGGGAGTGAGGGCACGACGTTGCTGTACGCCGAAGAAGAAGAAGGCAGTGCGGTTGGTCGAAGCAGGGAAGGAAAGAGAAGGCGGCGATTCTTTGCCGCGACCGTCCGGCTGAGTGAGGGCAGAGGCGGCGGTGCTTGCCAGAAAGGAAAGAGGGGGACTGAGAAGGGAGAAGCAAATTAGGGATTGAGGGGGGAGGGTTTCTGAAATTTGAGGGGGGATTTGGGGTTTCTTTTTCAGTGAAGTGGTGGAAGGCGGGGAGATGGTGATTGCGGCGGCGGTGTGGAGACGGAGGCGGCGCTGCATGTGCAGCCTCGCCGTGCGCGGTGAAGGATAAATAGAAGGGGGATCGACCAGCAGCGAGAGGGGGGAATGCCGGTGGTGGCGGTGGCTGAGGGTGGCGCCCTTCGCCGGAGCAAGAGGAGGTGGGAGATGAGTGTGCACTGTCGTGTGCGTGTCTGTGAAATTGAGAGAGAGGGCCGAAGAGATACGAAGAGAGAAGAGTAAACCATAAAAATGGTTTTGCTTTTCAGCCAAAAGTTAGTTGTACTATGGTTGCACATATCAATGCACCACTTTCAATTGATTTATCAGCTTTTGACTTTTTCAAATGTAGTAGTATTAATTATTCAATATGAGTATGATATTACTTAATCAAGTTTCTTCTTTTTGCATTTGTTTTCGGATTTTTAACATTTATATCCGAGCCTCAATTTAAGTAATTAATATCTTTCTTAAATATGGTATGAACATTAGAATGGAGCATAAATATATGAATCAGACTATATATTTATTACTCCATTGGAATGAGCATAGATATATTAATTTAAAAGATAAGCATGATATTTAAATTAATTTTACTCCATTTACCTGTTATTTGTTAATTGTTATTGATATATTTTAAATCTATTCCAAGATTTCTAATTAATATTAAGTTTTAATTATAATATTATCGAATTAGTCGAAACATTAAAAATATAGGTATTTTATAATTTCTGTTATGTACTAACAATATAGAATATATAATATCACACATAATATTAAAATTATAACATTATATTAAAATTATTGGTGTATATACTATAACATTTTCAAGTTTATTTATTTATTTATTTTTGAATTTTCAGTTTATTTATTTCCAGTTTATTTACTTATTTATTTATTTATTTCCAGTTTATTTACTTATTTTTGAATTTTCAGTTTATTTATTTATTTCCAGTTTATTTATTTATTTTCTGAATTTCAAGTTTATTTATTTATTTATTTATTTTTGAATTTTCAGTTTATTTATTTTCCAGTTTATTTACTTATTTATTTCTTTATTTTCAGTTTATTTATTTATTTTCTCAATTTTCAGTTTATTTATTTATTCATTTTCGAATTTTCAGTTTATTTATTTTCTGAAAAAATTATTTCCAATTTATTTATTTTCCAGTTTATTTATGTATTTATTTATTTATTTTCTGAATTTTCTATTTAATTATTTATTTATTTTCTGAATTTCAAGTTTATTTATTTATTGAATCGGCACTTTTATTTAATGTTTTCTCATTTAAATGCTTTCATTTAATTCACCTAATAAAATAATGCCAAATAGTTAGTGCAAGATTAGTAAAAGTAACCACAATACATTAACACTACCATTTTAGTCTTTTACACCACATTTACATCACCTTTTTCAGCTTTCTTAAGTTCCGTGTCGAACACCAAATAGGAAGATGATTCATGGATGGAGGAGTACTAATTATCATTATTAATAAAAACTAGCATTTGCACAAAGCACGAGAAATATTCATATATTTTTATATATAAAATTAATAATAATTCAACTATCATATAAATGAAATAAAAATATAATTTTATTATAATATTTAAATAAAATCTCTCCATGGAAAATTGCATATATTTTGAGAATAAAGAATTGATCCTGGCCTTTCATTTTATTAGATCTAACGGTTTAGGAGTCTTCCGCCTTTTATATGTTTATTTCTTTTAATTATACGGTTAACTATATTTAAGGCTATTTACGTAAATTTATATTTAATTGTAACCGTAGTTTTAATAGTGTCTCGAAATCAAATCTATTTTAATTCGGTAGGTATCTAATTGATATTTTTGAATCTTTTTTTTTTTTATTTTGTCTTCCTTTTATGTTCCTTTTTTTCCAAAAAATTCTACACATTGTGACATTAATGATGATAGTATACGTGTGATTCATTTGAAAATATTGTGTTTTTTATTTTTGCCACTTGGAACAATTATATATATATTATAAGTCATTCATGTAGTATACGTGTCATTCATTTGGAAATATTGTGTATTTTTTCAATTTTGCCTATTATCAGTTGTACGCATTTTTTTAATTATATTAGTTTATTCATAAAATAAATTAAACTATCAAACTATAACGAATAACTTAAGTATAAATTCATTTTGATCACTAAATAACATATATAACAGTAATGAATAAAGTAAAAAATTCAATAAATAATCTAAGAATCAGTTTATTATTACTAAATTGTTATGTATCATTTTAAAACATGATTTGATTACCGAATAAAATATATAACAATTATAAACAATTAGTAGTAGTTGTTTTGGACTTTCTTTAAGTGTGGCCCCAAAAAAAATTACACTTTTATTCAGTGGAGTTCATGGAGTTTGCTCTAATAAATTTATTTTTCTATGTTTTTTCTTCGATTGGACTAATGGTTTTATGTGAATTGATATGATTGTGAAGTAATTGGTTCGCTATATTCTAAATTGTTTAGAAATTGATATTTATATTCTTTCTCCCCACCAACCAATAGGTCGGGGGTTCGAGTCACCTTAGGAGCTAGAGTGTGAGTGAGTTTTTTCATTTCTTTGGTTGTAACAAATTAAAAAAAAAAAAAAATGTGTACTTATGTCCGTATTAAAATAGGAAATTCTACATGGTTTAAAATTTTACACTTGGAGTTAAATTATGAACATGTATTCAGTTGGGTTTAAAAATAAGGAGCTACACACTTGGATTTAAATTAAATATGCTTGCAATTTCACGTTAGCAAAGAATATTAGAATTCTTTATATCAAACTAATCATAGTTTTAAACTTGAGCTCACAATCTATAAATTAATATGGAAGGCATGGAGATGGTGACCGTGGCGTGGCGACAGAGGTGGCGCTGCATGTGCAGCCTCGCCGTGCACAGTGAGTGATAGATGGGGAAGGACAGGGAACGAGAGGCGAAAGGGGGGAGATACCGGTGGTCGCGGTGGCCGAGGGCGGCGCCCTTCGCCGGTGTAGGAGGCGGTGAGGGATGTTGTGTGTGTTTGTAAGATTGAGAGAGATGGGGAGATACGAGGAGAGAGAGAGAGAGAGTGAGAGAGAGAGAGGACTCCGATTTTCTTCAAGTGTGGAGACCGATTGTTTTTTTGTTTTTGGAATAGGAGACCGATTGTTGTATGAGAGAGAGAGTGTGTGTGTGTTTTAACTTTGGGCTTGATTTTAATTGTTGGATTTAGTTTTATTTAATAAAGTTGGGCCATTTTTTTTTATTTGATACATGTGAAAAGAACAATGTTGATGAAGGAAAAAAAAATGTTTGTTAAATGTAATCAATTTTATAAAATCTTGGATATTGGTTTGTGTAAGTTTGAGCTTCTTTTTATTTGAATAAATAATTTATCATAAATATATCTATATATGTATATATATTTAATATTAAAAAAAATCTAAAAGTTTGAAAGATTTTAAAAAACTAAAATGAATCTTTTACAAAAGTTTAAAATTTGTTAAACAAATGAAAACCCTCAAAAACCTCCCCAACCTTAAACAAGAAGAATCTGATAGTAGGGCTGAGCATCGGTTCAAAACCGAACCGAACCGACCCGTTTTACAAAAACCGAAACCGAACCGACTTGGCTAGAAGTAGGACCGAACCGAACCATTGAAATGACAAAAACCGATCAAAACCGAACCAATCGAAACCGATCGGTTTCGGTCGGTAACCGAACCGAACCATTATTTTTTTTTTCAAAAATAACCATAAAATCAGCAGGTGAGTGGAGGAGGAGAAATTACTTTCTTAGTACCTTAGTAAAACAAAAATAAACAAGCAAAAGAAAATAAACAAGCTGGGCGCCGGAGGAGAACCGAGGAGTGGCGCCGGAGGAGGAGAACCGAGGAGTGGCGCCGGAGGAGAAGAACCTGAGGAGCGGCGCTGTCTGCTAGGCGGCGGAGGTCTGCTGGGAGCCGATCTGCTGGGTGGCGGAGGAGCGGCGCTGGTCTGCTGCTGCTTCGTCAGGGTGACCGGGGGAAGGATGCGTGGTGGAAGCGTGTTGAGTCGCCGGCGAAGGAAGCGTGGTGGCGCTGGTCTGGCCGCTGAGGGGATGGGGGAGAAAGAGGAAGCGGTGGGTGTGTAGTGTGCGTACAGTGCATAATTGATTTAGGTGTAGGGTTGTTCCAATTTGAATTTTATATTTACTATTTAGTATAATAAATATATTAATATATTATAAATAATATATTTAATAATATATATATATATATATATATATATCGGTTCGGTTCGGTTCGGTTCATAACCGAACCAAAACTAAAAAACCGACAACCGAACCGATACCCATCGGTTTTTATACTTAAAAACCGAACCGAACCGACAACCAGAAATTCTAAAACCGAACCGAACCGGAAATGATCGGTTCGGTCGGTTTTTTCGGTTCGGTCGGTTCGTTGCTCAGCCCTATCTGATAGTAGAAGAAGAAACGGATGGAAGATTTTCGGTGAATGAAGTATTCCTTTTAGATTTATGCAATTCTCCCAGATTCACATATCCAATAATTCGATAATTATATTGGATTCACAAATAATCATATTTAGCTTAAAAATCCAATCAACTTTTTAGCCATCCAATTGTCAAACTTCATGTAACACAAAGCTCTTCCGGATAAAGGGGAAAAAACTTTAGAATTTCTCCAGCCTTTACTTGGTAGAAACAAATAAGAAAAAGAAGCCGAACAGAAAGAAAGAAAGAAGGGAAAAAATTGAACAAAAGCAAAAAAGAAATGAAAAAAGTTGAACAGAAAAAAAAAAAAAGAAGGAATATGAATAGGAGTAGGCGTAGTAGTATTTTTTATATTTTAATTATGTTTTGCAATTTTATATATATATTTCGAAAATCAATAAAACAATGGAAATTAATTGGAAGGGTAGAATTGTCTCTTTTCTATAAAATTAATTATAATTAGTATAATGTAAATACATTTAAATAATTCATATATCCAAGGGAGTTAAAAAAAAGTGAGTTTAGTAGAATAATATTTGTATACTAATATGCAATAATTTTATATATTTTTTTACTAGGGAAAAGGAAATCTCTCGTTGATGATTTGGGAATTCTAAAAAATGTGGATAGATTTATTCTATTTTAGCAATAGCTCCGGCAATAGTTGGTCGATGGTGTTTAAAATTCAGGATTTTCGGCAATAGTTTCTTCTTCTTATTTTTGTTTGTAGAAAAGAAAATGAATTCATTTTTTTAACAATAAATTGGGCTTTTCCTAAAAAAACAATAAGTTGGGTTTAATTTAGTCGGGAGTAAATAAAACAGTTAATTCAAATTTATCTCCATATGCAATTATGAATTCCCATCATCGTTTCCAATTAAAAAAATGAATTTAATTTTCATCATTTTTGTATATTATTAATTTAATTTTACCAATTACTTTAATATAAGGTTATAATGGTAAATTGACTACTGAATCTAAATTTTAATCTAAACTATCAAACAACTAATTTATAGTATTTATATTTAATCTTGGTCTATCAAACACTAAGATATGACATATCTTTAATTTTATCTATCTTGACTTATCTCAACAATTACAAAAAATAAATAAATTATTTGAATAAAATATTAAAACACCTATAATTTTCCTTATATATAGTGAATTAGTAATTTGATTACATTTTTAATAATGTAGTTTATGACACTTAGAAAGTAAGATAAAATCATTTTTAGAGGTGTTTGACTTAAGTGATAAGGCATGGTTGATAAAATAATTCACCTTAATCAAGTGTTTGACTTGCATGATCGGGCCCATGATTGATAATCTAGCCTGCATCTAATCATTTAATTGAGTGATTATTTATCACCCCAAAGTTAGATAAATTATTTAATCACTCCTCAAATCATATTAATCTTCATATCTATCTCATCCACCAAACTAAACGTTTCTTTGTTTATTAAACACTTATCATTATGCTTTTCTTACTATGCTAATTACGAAAGAAATATGGACCACGCATCGCGTGGGTATAATACTAGTTGTGAGAGACGGTCGAACTCAGTTACGAGAGAGCAGTTGGAACTTGGAAGTTGGAAGACAGCCACACATTCCTCTGCTGCCGACCAATGGCGAGAGCCACCTTCGGCTTCGCCACCCCTCTCTCCGCCTCTCTCCGCCACCTACCTCATCTTCCCTTCGCTCTCACCCTCATCAGACCCCCTTATTTCTCTACTCTCCGCGCCACCGCCGCCAGAATGCCGGAGTGCTCCAGTGAGCTCCACCCCTCTCTCGAAGTCGTTGGCGGAGGCGCCGACACATTCATCCCTGCATTCAAAGCCCCTCATATTCCCTACGTTCCTTACCCCTTGATCGCTTCCAATCGGCACGTCGAGACTATTTTCGCCGCATTTTTCCGCTCACTACCCGACGTCAGGTTCCGCCGCGAGTGCCTCCGCACTAGCGACGGCGGCGCTGTCGCCCTCGATTGGGTCTCCGGAGACGACCGTAGCTTGCCTTTGGAGTCTCCAATTCTCATTTTGCTGGTATGCTAACACTATGCAGGGGTTAATCACCGAATTACTGAAAATTGCCTTGAATCTTTAATTTGGATATGTCTTCTTAGGATCAAGTCATGCTGATTTACCGTTTGTTATCAAATTATTATATGGCGGTTGAGGAGATTTCTAGTCATGATTTTTTGTTTTTTGTTTTTTGTTTTTATATATATAAAAGTAAGAGAAGAATTCCATTCCAGTTATTTCCATGTTAACTTAGTAAATATCCGGAAATTTGGCTCGGGTAGACTTTTTGACTTGGGGGAGGAGGGAGCAGTGAGATTTGAACCCTAGACCTCACTGTTCACATTCAGGAGTTGGCACCGTTTGGTGTGAACTACATGGAGTATGGTAGCTTTAGTAGAACCACTATTTGTATTGTTATGCTCAGACGTGTTTTTAAGGAGCAAACTAAAAAATGTTCAACATTAAGGTAAAGAAGCACAAAAATTGTAGCCACGGACTGTGGAAAGCTTTTGTCCACGAAAATTCAATAAGCACATAACCTATGTGTTGTAGGTCGAGGAAGTATTGACAATGGGTGATTGCAGCCAGGTCTCACTGGTGGTAGCCAGGACACATATGTGAGGCATATGCTATTGCGAGCCAGGAGTGAAGGATGGCGAGTGGTGGTATTTAACAGCAGAGGTTGCGGTAGCAGCCCTGTTACCACAGCTCAGGTACTGCATTTCTTTGAGCCTTTCTTCTGTTACGATTAAAGATGCCATCTTTATCCTTGATCTATCTCTGTTGTGTCCTTATCCTGCATCCTATGCTGAAATATTGAATAATGGACCATGAAAACATATAGTTCTGGTGCTGCTCTTGTTCGTAAATGCCAATGAACCAATAATATCATCAGAGTTTGGTAGCCGAATATGTTAATAACAATATTCTTCAGTTGATAGCCTTTCATTTACCCTAAATTGTTGCAGTTCTATTCAGCTTCATTTCTAGGAGATATTTCTGAAGTAGTGGACCATGTTGGCAGCCGCTATTCAAGAGCTAATTTATATGCCGTTGGCTGGTCTCTTGGAGCTAATATTCTGGTTCGCTATGTGGGTCAGGTAATTTAATTAAATTCAAGCTTTTCAATTTTTAACTAAAATTCTGACTTATGCTTTCTTTTAGTTATGTGCCACTTACTATGCCCTATTTTTCAGATCACATTTACTTTAAGTTTACCATTTATTATTTCTTTAGCAAATACTCCCTCCGTCCCGCTATTTATGGCTCGTTTCTTTTCGGCACGGGTATTTAGGAGAGCTATATTAGTAGAAAGGTTGTATGGCCCACATGTGTTAATTGATTTAATTAATCTTAATAAAGTAACACACCCTAAGGCTGACTCAACACCGGCCAGTCCAACGCCGGCGCCGGCGGCGCCGGCGCCGGCTCCCCTCAATTCACCATCATTCAAATCCAATAGTGTTTTAAAAAACCCAAGAAATCCTCATCTTCAGCAGCCTAAAATTCAAGAAACTCAAGAAATAGTCATACGCAATTAAAACCCTAGGCTTCAAATTGTGGTTGAATTCCTCTTAGATTTTCGGCGACTGCACGGCCATAAGGCCGCCACCACGGCCGATTTCAGATCCCCAACTCAAGCCTCTATTCTCTCTCTCGGATCTGGTCGACACAGAGAAGCCACCAGTGAAGGCACTCGGGCGGAGGCGCTTAGGCAACGCGGGGGTGGAGGCGGGAGGGCGGAGGCAGAGGGGGGTGGATGGGGGCCGGCGCAGTACAGGAGGTGGCGCTACGGTGGAGGAGGTGATGGTGGAGGCGGCTGGAGCGAGAGAGAGGCGAGACGACTGTGACAGAGAGATCCGGCTGAAGTGGAGGTGACACGCAGAGGAGAAAGAGAGAAGTCGCGGAGGAGAGTGGTTGGATGCGGAGGCGGTGGGTGGATGTGGAGTTGCCGCGCCGTCGCCGGGGAAGAGGAGAGGCGGCGATGGTGCAGCATGTGAGAGAGAGAGAGAGAGAGTAAACGGGAGTGAGAGAGTTTTTTTTTGAAACAGAGAGAGAGAGAGTTAAAGTGAGAGTGTTAGTTTTTAATTAAAGTAGGTTTTATTAGGTATTTAATTAGTGCTTTAATTACGATTATCTATTCCTTATTATTTCCTAAAATAGAAACGTGCCATTATTAATGGGACAGCCCAAAATGGAATACGTGCCATCAATAGCGGGACGGAGGGAGTATCCTAGTCATAATATGCAATGTATCAATCGCATAGCTTTCCCAATTTATGACACAACCCAGCTCGCTTTAGAAACCTTTCACGAATAACTTGCTTGTTTTTATAGCAGTTGATAAGAGCACACACCCAATTCGTTAAGTTGTTCTGGGTTTTTTTCATTAGTAAGCTAAAGCTTTTATATGCTTCATAATGAAACCGTTAATGCAAACAAAGTATGATTAGAGATTCATGTTTCAGGTTTAGGGGTACAATGATGGGTTAGAGACTTAGGGTTTAAGTTTTAGGTTGTTGAATACATGATCTCACATTCTTTTAGTGTGAGGCATGATTTTTGAATGGGATGTTGAGATGCATTTTAAATAGGGTGCTGAGCACATGATCTCACACACTTCCATCTGTTGACAAACTAGTGTTCGAGAGGAAAGTTACATGTAGATTTTCTATTAGATAAAACACAGGTTTGTTCTCATGTACAATACGTGTCTCTCGTCAGGGTGTCATAACTTGTGGTTAGTTTTCTTATATCTACAAACGAGTTTGTCTTTGTATTCTGTAGAACTGGGCTTTAAGTTTTAGTTCCATTGTTCAGTGCTCCTATTCTTATGCATATTCTTTTATCACAGGGATCTTTCTCTTGCCCTCTTGCTGGTGCTGTATCCTTATGCAATCCATTTAATTTGATAATTGCAGATGAAGATTTCCGTAAAGGCTTTAACATCATTTATGACAAAGCTCTGGCAAATTCACTGTGCAAAATTTTCAGAAAGTACGATGGAGTTATTTCATTTTCTATGCTTCTACACATATATAAATTCCTAAAATCTTATTTTCTTCTCGTTCAATGTCTTGTACAAGATCTAAATGTAATAATTTCCTTTTCAGGCATGCACTCTTATTTGAGGATATCGGAGGAGAATTTAATATCCCATTGGCTGCTAATGCTAAATCTGTTAGAGAATTTGATGAGGGACTAACACGAGGTTTATATATGTTTACATATGCATAAACCCTGGCACCATTGACCACTAACTGTTTGCTCTTCTTGACCCGTCAGTATCATTTGGATTTAAATCTGTGGATGACTATTACTCCAACTCAAGCAGTTCAGATTTCATAAAGAATGTCACAATACCTCTGTTATGCATCCAGGCAAGTATTGTTTTGCAGTTTATGGGTTTTATGGAAATCCTAAAGCTTATTCTCTCTTGATACTAACCCAGGAATACATGGTTGGTCTATTGCTGAATTTCCTTATTCCTATACGTCTTGAAATGATGCGAACTTGTGCAGAATCACACAACTTCTTTATTTTAAGCCTCCATATTTTCATTTCTCTCAGTTGTTCTTGAAATCTGTTCTTTTGCCACCTCCTTTGTGTTCACCACTTAAGGTTTTCTCCCTGCTTTGTCTTTTCGCTAAATTGATCTATGTGAATAGAGATATCTTTGGGATGAAAGTTTACCATAGTGGATATAATTATCTGTTGGATAATCCAGCTCAGATGCTAAACCTACAAATGGTTTTCAGGCTGAGAATGATCCAATTGCGCCATCTCGAGGAATTCCTCGTGAGGACATACAGGTTCAACTTCTCTCGTCTGTTATGCATTTCTATTTCACTAATGTCCATTTCCATATTATTTATTTGAACATATGATTTAAAAGCACTTATTGAATAATTAAAGTGTACCATTAAAAACGTTCTTAGAAACATCTCTCAACTTCTGCATTTTGAGAAATATTGCCTTTCTGTTCATGTGCCCCAACAATTATATTGCATTTTGAATTTCTTTCTATCAAATATTGTCCTTCGCAGTGCATATTGTGGTGAATAAATTGTTCATCAGATAGATAAAGTGGATGTTCTAATAAGTAAAAATGTGGCTATAAGCAAGAAGTTTTCAATTTATGTATAAGGTGCTTTTCCCCTTGGAGTAGCTCATCCAGAACGGTTAGATCGTCTGACTCTTTTCCTTTTCCCGTTTTTTCCATCTCCGGAACCCTGTACCTCAGAAAAATCCCAACTGTATGCTGATAGTTACTCCGAAAGGTGGCCATTTGGGTTGGGTGGCTGGCGCGGAAGCTCCACGAGGAGCTCCGTGGACCGACCCCATAGTTATGGATTTTCTGCAACACTTGGAGCAGGCTATCTCAACTACTATATCTTCTGCAAGCCTCAACGATGAGAGTCTTCACCAGCTTGAGGTATAAATTTACTCACTCTTATTTAGTCACTTTAATATGATTGCACTCGAAATATATATATATATACACACCCCATCCCGACAGAACTATAGCGAGATAGAATAATGCTGCAGCTATATCATTTTTCCGATTCATTGGGATACCATGAGAAAATCAAACGTTTCCCTTACCAATATTTATGGGATGTATAGGGTTTATCCCTAAAGTAGCGGTTACATATGTCTCTCCCTACATTAAATGGAGGGAGTCGTGTAAAACAGTCAAGATTTGTTAGATATGGGTGGCTTATGACTCGATCCTAACAATATAAAACACTTACAAATACTATATATATAAAGACGGCTTGGTCTCCTGTGCGATTGACCACATCCCATGCGGTGGGTTATTTTTAATAAGCATAAAATATATATTTGTTCGCACAAATGTATCTATACTATATTAAAAATAGAATTTTCAATTTCAAATTGATATCAAATCAATTTCATAATTGAGTGGCAATTTTGTAATTAGAAGAAAATTAAAACTTTATTTATAAGTTATATATATCTATTTTTTTCTTTTTCTTTAACTTCTTATTTTTCTATTTTATTTCTTTTTTAAAATTGTGAAATTCGACTAATTATAAAATATTTGATATGCATATCAAATTAAACATCATGATAAGAGCTTTAATTTGATATATGTTATGTAAATATTGGATTTAAAATATAAAAATTATATTTATTTAAAGATTAAAATTTAAGAAAATTCTCTCTCCTCTCTCCTCTTTTTTTTTTGAATAAATCTATTTTTTTTTTCAATTATCTTTTAACTTTTATTGTTTTCTTTTTTCATAATATAATTTTTTATTAATATGAACTATTCTTTATTATTTTTATATTAAACTAAAATATATTTATCTTAAATTATAGTATTTTTAATTATATTTAGAATTTTTTATATAATAATCAAATGTTAATCAATTTTATATATAATAAAATATAAAAATATTTTTTGTGCGTTGCACGAGTGCAAATGCTAGTGTATACTTATGTAGTAGTACAAGTTCACATGAATAAAAGTAACAATTATTATTAATAATGTAATAATTTAGAAATATTACATTTCATTGTAACAATAATTACTTTTTGTGCGATAATAATTACTTGACCAAATAGTTAAGAATAACAGTATTAACGAGTGAAAATAACTAAAAGTAAAAATTCTTATGAATAAAAGTAAACATTATTGTGAAGAAATGTAATATTTCAAATCCACCACATGGTATGCAGTTGACCCAAAATCTCTTTTGCATATAAAGATAGGTTCAATAAAGAATGACAATATTGAGAATAAAGCATAAATCCTGGAGGTTCATATTTCAAATCTGATGGATGTGATTTATTGGGATTTATTGCCTTTTTTCCATATGAAAAGGCCAATTTTGTAATAGTCTATTTAATAGTAACCGAAAATTCATATCTTCAAGATATTCACAATCGTATTTTTTACATGGAAAGATTCGTATTTATTGCAGTTATTTTAGAGTTTCTAATATGTTTTTGGTTCTTATTTGTACAATATATTTATTTAGTTGTTCGTAATTTTTGTACGTTTTTTCGAAATGTTTTATGTTAAATATTTTATGCCAGCAAGAAAAATTTAAATATTTTATTTAGATGTTCGTAATTTTGTTAAGCATATTCGAAAAGTTTTATGTTAAATATTTTTTCGAGTTATCAACCAGATATCAATAATATTATTCATGAATATAATACGTAATGAATAATCACAATTTGTTAATAAACAAAATACACCCTCAGTCCCATAAAAACATGCATAGTTTTCCTTTTTCGTCCGTCCTATAAAAACATGCATAGCCCATTTATAGTAATAATTCTCCTACTAAACATCACAATCAATGTGGGACCCTTTCTCCACTTACACTACACTTTACAGGATTTCTTAAATCATGTGCAGTCTCAAACTATGCATGTTTTTATAGGACGGAGGGAGTATTATATTTCAAGGAATATAACACAATTTTCACTCAAAGTGTAAATAATAAAAATGTTATGCTGAATAAAGTGTATTATCCATGAATATAATATGTAATGAATAATCACAATTTTTCAATGGACAAAACACAATTTTTTGTTGAGTATAACAACATTTTGAGTTCGAATCTTATATATGTTGGAAGAATTCATGGTCCTAAGTTCGAATGTTATATGTAACAAAAAATTAATTTTCGCAATTCATATATTTACACAACGAATTCATACATGTTCTACACATAATTCATATATTTACATATGATTTCTCTAAAATTAAATCTCCATCATTAGATTATGGGTAGATCAATGGTGTAGATCTATTCCTATTTTACCCTAGCTCTCCCCTATATATATATATATATATATATATATATATATATATATATATAGAGAGAGAGAGAGAGAGAGAGAGAGAGAGAGAGAGAGAGAGAAATGTTCCATGGAGAATGCGTGAAAAAATAGCGAACAAATCTATAATATCAATGAATCAATTAATGTATCGTATGAACAAGCATTTTGATTTGGGTTCAAATCCCGAGGATGACGAAATTTTCACTATATTTACTAAATATGTATGTTCATTAGTTATGTTAATCTTTCGTAAAATTTATAGATTTGTTCGATATTATTCATTCTCGAAAAATATAATTCTCTATGGAACTTAACCACACACACACACACACACACACACACATAGGATTAGGTTCTATGGTGAATTTTTTTTTTTTTTTTGCGAAACTGAGAAACGTTGAAATGTCAATAATTTTTTATGAACATACCAATAATTTTATTGAACGTTTGGGGTCCGAATCCTGGAGCACGAGATTTTGAACAAATACGTCTTTGCAACAAATACTTCCGTTTATAAAAAATTATTGATATGTTCATCATAATTATTTATATGTTCGTCAAAATCTGGACATGAGATTTAATCTTAATTATTGACCGTTCGATGGATCATGATCAATGAATAAGATTGTTTCTCCCTTCTTTCAACATTTACCTTTCTCTATTGAACCTTTTCCTATATATATACATATATATATAGGGCTAAAACAAAAAACACTTATTAAAATATAAAATATAAACAATTTTCAACCATTAGATCATCAAGATCTACGGTTGATGCGTAACCCTGTTGGATGAATTCGTGGTCCTGAGTTCGAATCCCAAAGGTAGCAGAAATTTATTTTTCACAATTCGTAACCCTATTGGATGAATTCATACATGTTCTACATAAAATTCGTATATTAAAAAACGTTTTTATTTTTATTTTAAGAAGTGTTTTCACGGTAGCCCTTCTCTAATAATATATATATATATATATATATATATATATATATATATATATAGGGGAGGGATAAAATAAAAACACTTCTTAAAATATAAAATATAAACAATTTTCAGCCCTTAGATCATCAAGATCTACGGTTGATTCGTAACCCTGTTGGATGAATTCGTGGTTCTGAGTTCGAATCCCAAAGGTAGCAAAAATTTATTTTTCATAATTCGTAACCCTGTTGGATGAATTCATAGTGTTCTACATAAAATTCGTACATTGAAAAACGTTTTTATTTTTATTTTAAGAAGTGTTTTCACGGTAGCCCTTCTCTATATACACGAACACGCCCATGTTTGTCAAATTATATTGAACATATCGGTCATTTCGTTATACGTTCATCAAAATATACTAAATTTTTGGAAAAATTTGTTGAACATGACGTGAATAAATGCTGACCGTTAGATTAGATAAGATCAACGACTGAGATTTGTTCTCTGTTAAGATCAAAATTTATTTTATACTAATAGAAACTTCGAAAAAAAATATCTTGACATTTTGATGAAATTTTAACAAAATAATAATGTTCATTATATAAAAACAATGTGTAGATTGGTCATTGATTTGAACACTTATCCAACTATAAAATGAATTCATCTTTATTTTAACTAGACTATATTGATTATAACTTGATTTATTGATTAATTTATCTTTATTTTAATGATACTATGTTGATACTATATTGATTATATCTACTTTATATAAGTTAAGTAACTCATGAATTTTATATTCCTAAAAAAATGATTTTTTATTATTTTAATTAAGTAGGTATTGAAAAATAAATCCGAATATTGAGAAGTAGCAATATATCACACAATATAGCAACTATGATGCATAATTGCAAATCCTCACAAGTACATAGAACTAAGCACAAAATACTCATATACCAAAACAAAATATTATAATTTAAAATCAACTAAACCTTCTTGAACTGAGAATTAATTCCACATTCCTTATCACCATCATCTCATTGTGCACCTCATTACGTCTTTCCGAGTAAGTGTCAATCGAATGAGAAGTAACTTCGTAGTTGACGTAAAGTATCCCCAAAAAATTATCAATCCCTTCCATGGTCTTCAGATCTTTAGTCAATGACATATACTCATCAACCAAATTCACTCTTCTAAAAAAAAAAAAAAATCAACCAAATTCACACACTTATCAACAAAATACATAAAGCAATATAAAAAAGAAAAATGATAGGACAGATAAATTGTACATCTGCGACGAGAAGTAGAGCATCTCGGCAGCGCGTGGTGGAGCTTGACGGCAGAGTGCAACTAGAAAGAGACAAAGATAACCGCTACTGGCATTGATTGGCTTTATCGTAGAATTTTGTATGTGTTTGTGAGCTCGAAAATATCCCAACTTAATTCAAAAGAGGAATGGCTATTAATGTAAAACACTTTTCGTGAAAGATTATATGCAAGAAAATTATAAGAATGAGATGGTGTATATATAGATTTTTTGTAACACCATTTGACTATTCACAAGCGCTAGACAAAGTAGAGGGAAAAAAATTAAAACAAATCGACCATTTCAAAAGATTAATATATATATATATATATATATATTTTCTGATTAGTGCGTCCGCACCACGCACGTTCTCTCTTCTCTGTCTGCACCGAATGCGTAAGGCAAGGGGCTCATGCGAGTCGGGTGTGTACTCGCTTCTTGAGCCCCATTAGAGATGCTTTTATTTTAATCACATACACTTCATCAAAATCTTAAAATTCGTGTTACTCCCAAATAGGTATTTATTTGATGAACGGAGGGAGTATATAAACCAATATATTTAGCAACATTCCGAAAATTGAATTTCATAGTATGTGGTACACAGAATACCTTAATAGTCAATTCACATTTTACGATGTTTAATGTAAATAAAATTTTATCAATGAGACCTAGCTCAAGTGGCAAAGCTGAGGCACCCAAAGACTCTCGTTTGTGAGAGGTCTTGGGTTCAATTTCGGCTGCGTGCGGTAATTTTTCCACTTTTGTGTGGGTAGTTTTCCCACCTTTGTGTGTATAGTGGTTTCACATGCGTGCAGTTATTTTTCCACCTTTGTGTGGTGTAGAGGTGGTTGCGTTTGCGTGTGGTTTTTTTTTTTTTTTTTCATCTTTGTATCTATGTTATGGGTGTATTTGATACTTAACCCTATAATCAAACACATACAAAATTTGGCCTAAAAATCTATCAGTCTGGTTTGGCCTTTATGCCGAAAACCGGTGTCTGGCAATTTTCGATAATCCACCAAGAGGAAAAAATGGACCCTGTCTCCAGTGGATGGCAATTTTCGGCAATCCACCAAGAGGAAACAATGGACTCCACCTCCAGTGGCTAGCAATTTCGGCAATCCACCAGTATCTGATAATCTAATTAGCTTGATCTGAAAATGGACTCCGCGGCCATAACATTTTGCAGCAACTCTGTCTGCTCGCGTCCCGTGAGTAATTCGATTGATAATCTTTATTTGCACATTTCTTGTTGTGTATAAAGTTTTGGTTTTTGTTTTCTTCTGCAGTAATGGAAAATTAATTTTTAGCTCTTTGCCTGTGTAGATGCTTTTGTTGCCTGTTGCATTAACTTTTTCATGTAACTTGGGGTATTCATTATTACAAACAAGCAAATACATTGGCTAAGTAAATGTCGATCCACAAAGTCTATTATTTTTGGGGGTAGTTACAAACCAGTTGAATTGATAAATCTGAAGCTATAGAATGAAATCATGGACTGTCATGTCTGTAGCTGTGTGATTCAAGTTTTTATTTTGGCGAGGGCGACCTCGATCTTGGGAAACAAGAGCATCAGTCTGTTGGTCACATTGAAGCGTTCCTCGTCATTCAAGTAGTCCTCAGCATGGATAAAATCCTTCCACTTCGACTGCGACTTGTGAGCCGACACCGACAGAGGTGAGGAGAATGCGGACGACGGCTCGTGGTGGTGCGTCTGGAAGTAGTGGTTCTCCCATTGCTTGTCCTTGCGACGAAGCTCGATCGCGAAGATGATGGGATCAAAAGTAGGTAGGGGGTTGTGGTGGTGGTGGGGGTCAGTGCATGTAGATTTTAATTTTTCGGCGAGATTGGCTAAGAAGAAAGGGTGGAAGGGCTTAATTACACCCAAATTGGTGGTAGGTCTGATGCGTCTTCGACTTTTGGGCCGTTTGGCCTATTTTTCTCTTCTTTTGTGTTTGCAATGGTCATATCGGGGAGAAAGCAGGTATTCTAAGGGAAGGAGGCTTAGTCCAGGGCATATGCGCAGAAGATGGTCGGAATGGGCATTACCAAAGAAAAATTAGCCCGACTACTTTTTAACAAATTCACTAGGAAGAAAGCTCGGAGACGTACCACTCAGAACACCTCTGAGCAGCGAGGGTCCCCGAAGTGTACCACCTGGTGTGAGGCTAATCGAAGGAAGCAGCCAGTACGACCATGCCTGTCAACAACAACTAGAAGTTGGAGCTCAATAAGGAAATATGCGTGGAGAAGATTGCCCTGCAAATTGTGGCGAATTATGGCAAGAGAAGAATCTGGAAGAAGGTAGAGTTGACCCAATCATCAGCTGGAAGTCCACAATCAATCAGATCAATCAAGGATCTAGCTAAATATGGAAGGAAATCAGTTGTCCGATATGGTCTACCGGCAAGCTAGGGTTTGACTACAACCGAGCAACTATTTGAAGTCCCGCATGTGTGGCTGGAGAGAGACTTTTGGCACCATATCTCTTAAACTCTATTTCACAGTGCACCCAAGAAAACAATTTACTTTTATTTATTTACATTTCCGCAAGAACAATTTATTGCTTTTCGTATTTGGATTCGGTGCAAGGAACAAAGCCAAAGAAATTTGCCTTAGGTACTTTTTATATTAAAGTATTGTACATTTTACCTATTGCATGAGTTTATTTCAATACGCATTTATGTCTTTCATTATGTATGAGTAATTCCCTTAGTGAGATTTCAGAAGAAAAAGGATTAATTATTGATATGTGAGACATTTGAGAGGCTGTTGTGCGTTCGGTTCAGTTCTGGAAGGGTTTGAACATATATCGTGGATAGTTCGGATCTAGCGGGTGTAATGTCCAGTATGCCTATGACCGAGTAGATGAGCAATATCAACAATAGTATTTTAGATCTTGAAGGCGAGGAACGAGTAGTGTTGGGATACAACATCCCTCTTCAGTCACGGGCTTCTCCAGTAACTACCCATCAACAGTGATGAGGTTTAAAGCCATGGTTATTGACCAAGAGACTCACCTCATGCATCGTATATATATCAATAACCGGTAGAACATGTTATCGGAAATGGATATCCCGCGAGTTATGTCTACTATTTAGGTGCAGGGCTAAGGAACTTGAAAAAGGTTGGTGAGGTTGGTGCGCAGTAGCACGGACAGCGAGATGCGAAGCTATGTCGGAACCACAACAGGCGCAGACCCTCAAACTGTTGGCATATCCAACTAACCTCAATTTGAGGCCCAATGGGATCACTCTATCGAAGAACCTGTTCACACCACGTCGGTATGACCTGAAACCATCACTGATTTAGGTCTTACTGAAGTTCAACGGATATGCTAGGGACGACCCTCACACCCATCTCCAGGACTTCGAAATGGCAGTGTTGCACCAATCGAGTGAGGAGCAACAGGAGTACGTAAAGCTGATCTTATTTCCATTTCCATTGGTGGATCAAGCAAGGAGATGGTTGTATGACGTGCCGGAATGAAGTGTAACCACTTGGGCACATATGCAACCGTGCTTCTTAGAAGAACTCTTCCCAGCCACAAGAGTAGAATGGATGAGATGGGAGATCCGTAATATCAAACAAGATGGGCTAGAATCCTTCTAAGAGTACTGGACTCGTTTCAAACGGCTATTGAGCAATTGCCCTCATCACCAAATCTCTCTGAAGGGTCAAGTTGAAAGTTTCATAAAAGGGATGCAGGGGAATGATTGTGGGCTAGTGCTAGCCGCTTGTAGTGGATCATTGATGAGCAAGACACCCCTGGAAATCTTCCAACTACTAGGGACAATGGCTGAAGAATCACAAGAAGAAAAATACGAGAGGAACAAGAAGCTACCCTCCAAAAATGAAGGAAACGAGGATATAACAACGCTGAGCAAGGAAATGAAGGAAATTAAAACACTGTTGAGTGGCTTAACCATACCAAAGAAGGTACGACAATGTGGCCTATGCAATGCTACCGGGCATCATTCTGAGAATTGCTCGAATTTTAGTGAAGACATCGTGAACGTGAACACCATGGGATGAAATAAAGGATACCATCGAAAATATGATCCATTCTCCAACACTTACAATCTAGGATGGAGGGATCATCCTAACAGAATAATATGGGCATACGAAGGCCATGACAACAGTATAACCAACACCAGCAGCAGTCATGGTACCGAGTAGGACCACCGCAGCAATAGGCTTACCCACCTCAGAAGTAGCAAGTGTATCAGCTGTCGCATCAGAGATGAGCACTATAGGAGGAAGCCATTGAAAATCTAACAAAGGAAAGTGAGAAATTATGGAATGAGGTTCGTGCCAGTATGAACCAAACTAATTAGCAAATCAGCCACTTGACTAAAGCTCTAGCCAAGATGGAAGTAAATGCCGGGAAACCTCCCCCCTCAAGGAATTAATCCTAGAGAAGAAGCTCAAGTAATCCTTACTGAGTTGGAAGGCGATGAAAAGAACATAGAAGAACTTTTGGCTGAAGCAGAAACTGCAAAAAGAAAAGAAAAGGTAGGAGAGGTCAGTACAGGTCTAACCGCCGGACAACCCAGTCGTGAGGAGCAAACAGAGCCACCCTACCCCAGAAGATTGGGACCGAAAGCCAAGGAGAAAGAAGCAAATGAGATGATGAAGATGTTCTAGAAGGTGGAACATAGCATTCCACTTCTTGATGCAATCCAACAAATTCCCAAGTATGCTAAGTTCCTCAAGGACCTTTGTTCGAGAAAGGTGAAAATGAAAGAGAAAGTTCAATATGTAATAGGTGAAGGTGTGTCGGTTGTGATCCAACGGAAGCTACCTCCAAAACGCAAGGATCCAGGGATGTTCACCATTCCTTGTAATATCGGAGGAAATAACATGGATAAGGCTATGATGGATTTAGGGGCCTCAACAAATGTGATGCCATTGGCCATTTTCAATTGGTTGGACATTGGACAACTGAGAAACACCCGTTTGGTCATACAGCTAGCTGATAGGTCTAACGCTTATCCAGAAGGTATGGTGGAGGATGTACTGATAAAGGTGGGATATCTAATCTTCCCACTGATTTCTATGCATTAGATATTGGACTAGAGGTTGGGAAAAATACCATTTTTCTAGGAAGATCATTCATGATGACCGTAGGAACTTAGATCGATATGAAAATCAGAGTGCTCACATATGAATTCGATGGTGAGTTAGAATAATTCAACATATTCGAGACCATGAAAAGGAAATAAAGACTGGAAATAGTGGAGATGGTTGATGTGTTTGAGTCATTGGTTCAAGAACAAGGTATTGAGTTCGCCTCGAACGACACAATGGATAAGGTGATACAGTTTAGTCTGACCGACCGTGATGCAACCTATATAGAGGATTGGACCATGAAAGAGATTATCATAGAGTTGTACTCTCTTAAGGAGAGTACCCTGGAAGTATAATCAGAAGTGGACCAGAATATAAAAGAAATTATCCAGGAGGTTTACTCAGTTGGAGGATCCGCAGAAGGCAATCCATAGTTGTTTTCTTAATATGGCCAACACAAGAAGCTACTTTCTTTGATAGACAAAACACCTGTCTTGGAACTCAAGAAGCTGCCAAAACACCTGCAATATGCTTATTTTGGACCTGATGAGACACTCCGAGTAATCATCAGTTCAGACCTAACCGTGGTAAAAGAGGAACGACTGGTCAGCGTTTTACAGGAGAACAAGGAAGCCATCGGGTGGCCACTGGCAAACATTAAAGGTATTAGACTACGGAGTTCATGCACCACATATACTTAGAAGTCGGGCATACAAGTTGTTGAAAATGAGCAGGGAGAGCTGGTGCCGACACAACTACACACAGGGTGGAGATTTTGTATAGACTATAGAAAGCTGAACCTGATCACGCGCAAGAACCACTTCCCACTGCCATTTATCGATCAGATTCTCGAACGTCTTGCTGGTAATTCCTATTACTGCTTTCTAGATGGCTATTTTGGTTATAGGCAAATATTTGTAGTTCACGAGGATTAAGAGAAAACCAATTTTACTTGTGTGTTTGGAACATTCACCTATCGAAGAATGCCATTTGGCCTATGCAATGCACCTGGAACCTTTGAAAGGTGCATGATTAGCATATTCTTTGATTTGTTGGAAAATTGTATCGAAGTCTTCATGGATGACTTCACTGTATATGAGAACTCTTTCGATACTTGCCTCAATCATTTAGAGCTTGTATTGAAGAGATGTGTGGAAAAAAGTTTGGTTGGATGGTGTGAGATCTTTATCAAATCACCTGCGTTTCCATGTTTTTAAAAGAAAAGTAATCGGAATGTGGTATTGCATATATCTTGTTTAATACATAATACAATAGGGCTATTTATAGAATTACATAGATGGGTATTTCGATCTTTTTCAGTGTTACACGCGCTCCATATGTACTAACTAAATTGATATAGACATACAACCCATGAAAGATGTCAGCCACTTGTCGGATCCTTGTCTTTATTGTAGAGTTGCTTACGCCAGATCTAGAAGTCCTTTGCTTGATGTCTGAACTAGAGCTGTCTTTATTATCAGAGCTGTACAAACCACCTCTCTCTGGAATCATACGGGAACGGTTGAGCTTAGACTTACTTCTGGATCCCTATATTTCATTCTCTTCCAGGATTAAACCAATAATCGCCACACGTCATGTTCTCTGCTAAATGCATATTACGCTCTTCATCATCGCCCAACCTATGACCAGACTCTTGCAGCATGATGTTCCATTTAACTTCGACGACGACTGCAAAGATGTATTCATCATTTTTAGGGACAAGCTTGTGTCGGCCCTGATCATACAGCCACAGGTGTGGGATTTGCCTTTCAAAATCATGTGCGATGTCAGGAACCACGCGGTTGGGGCATTACTAGGGCAGAAGAAAGGGAAGGAGAATTGTGTGCTCTACTATGCCTCCAAAACTTTGAACCCAACACAGTGCAATTACACCACCACTGAGAAGGAGCTGTTTGCAGTGGTGTGTGCTATAGAGAAATTTCGATCTTATCTCTTGGGCACTAAAGCAATCATGTACACCGATCATGTGGCCTTAAAATTTTTGATGACCAAAAAAGAATTAAAACCACAACTAATACGGTGAATATTGCTGCCATAGGAGTTTGACATCGAGATAAGAGATAACAAATGAGCTGCCAATCTGGTAGCAAATGGGCGAAGATGATGGTATGGCCATTATCGATACCTTCCCTGATGAGAAATTATACACTGTGTACGCCTATATGGAGAATGAGTCTCTGTATACCCTTACCGATAAAGAGCCATGGTATGCCGATATAGCCAATTATTTGATTACAAAGGAGGTTCCACCAGGATGGTAAAAATTCGAAACAGAAGTTAGCCGCATAAGCGCGTTCCTATATTTGGGAAGCCCCTCACCTGTGGAAGATCAAAGCAGATCAAGTCATATGGAGGTCAGTTCCTGAAGATGAGAATGACCAGTTACTGGACATATGCCACGAAACTGCCTGCAGCGAACATTTTAGAGGCAAACGCACCGCTCAAAGGATTTGGAAAAGAGGATTTTATTGGCCCTAAGTGTTCGCTGATGCAAGAAAATGGGTACAGAGCTGCTCGAAATGTCAGATGGCTGGGGGCATTACCGCGAAAGACGAAATGCCTCAAATGCCTATCATGCCAGTCGAAATCTTCGATGTGTGAGGCATCGACTTCATGGGACCATTCCCAAAGTCCAGGAGCTATGAGTACATATTGGTGGCAATCGACTATGTATCTAAATGGGTGGCGACAAGAGCAACATCAAACAATGATACCCATACTGTGGTAGAATTTGTGAATGATCAAGTGTTCAACAGATTTGGGGTTCCAAAAATTCTCATCCACGACCAGGTATCCCACTTCTGTAATGCCACCATTAGGTAACAACAACCGATCACCCACAGGCGAATGGACAAGCCGAAATCTCAAATAGAGTGATCAAAGTGATATTGCAGAAAGTGGTGCATCCCCATAGAAAAGACTGGAGCAACCACCTTGGAGATGCTTTGGAAAAAGTTGTTACCTGCCCGTGGAGATAGAGCACAAGGCGTACTAGGCCATTAAGTAGATAAACCTCAGTATGGATTTGGCTGGAGATGAACGAAAACTGTAGATAAGTGAGCTAGAAGAACTCCGGTTAGAGGTATACGACAATGTTGTCCTCTATAAGGAGAGGACCAGAAGGATCCATGGTGCAAGAATTAGGAAGAAAGAATTTTGGTTATGACAAAAGCTCTTACTATTCAATCACTCTTCAAAATGATGGCTGGAAAGGTCTGATCAAAATGGTCAGGTCGGTTCATGGTTAAGAAAACTTTCCTAAATAGAAGCATTAAAATATATGATCTTAATGGGAGTGACACATTTGTGGTGAATGGGAATCTACCAAAGCCCTACTACGAATACTCTGGCATGGATAAGTAGAAGGAGAATTGCTATATCTTTTACCCCATCTACGAATAAGATGAGAAAGAAGAGTCGAGCTCGAGACCAAAAACAGGAGCACTAACTGGGAGGTAATCCACAATACCTCATTGGTATGACCCTTACTATTTTGTTTAGTGTTTCTTTTATTTGTAGTGTATTTTGTGTTTCTTGGATGACAAACCTTGCAGATGAGATGGGCTGGAGGTGGGCCGAGAAAAATTAAGGCCCAGTTGAAATCCAAACCTACTGTGCGATGAAAAATGTGTAGGTGGAGGCCCATGGGAATTTGAATTGGAGGCGGTCTAATCGAGGAGTGACGTATAACGCGTGTTAGTTGTGGTAAGACTACTGTGACAAGACAACACCGCTTCGGTTTTTGTAGAAATTTGAATTTTAAATTCGGGGGATTCACTTCCATTAATTTTAATTTCTTGCCATAACCATAATTTTTCTTTCTTAATATCACATTTCCCACTTTTTCTCCAAAAACCCAAACCCTCCAAAAACCGTTACACACGATCTCCATTCCCTTCTCCCTTAAATAAGTAAGCGCCACCATATTCCCATATAATTGAACCTCAGTTCCTTCACTCTCTTTTCACAAACCCACAATTTTCCTAACTTCCAAACTCGAAATCCACACTCATGGGAAGAACTAAACTTGAAGGCCGCCTTTGGCAGTACCCAAGCTGCCACCAGCAAAAAGAAGAAGGACGCCACCATTACTAAGCCACCACCCGCTGCAAAACCACTAGCTGCTACAAAGAGAGTCACCTACAGAGCCGCTTCAGAGGAGGCCATCACTAAGACCACCGAGGAACCCGCCATCATCGCTCCGCCAAAGAAAAGAACCAGAAAAGTTCCCCTTGCTAGACATGCAGACCTTTGAGAGGGAGGGAACCGAGGAAATTGAAGCCTTCGATCAACCTGAGAAGGAACAACCCGACCCTACACCACCGGTGAAGAAAACGAAGAAGCCCCTAACGGAGCAACTAGTGTAATCTACCCCAGCACATGCCTCTTCCATTCAGCGAGAGACCAATCCCACTCCTGAATCACCTCGTGCTCCACCTCAACCGATGGAGGATGGAAAGACAGCCTCTAACGACAAGGAGGATGAGTGAGAGGAAGAAGAAGAAGAAGAAGGCAATACCCCGACGCCGTCCAAAAAAGCTGAGGTTCCCACTCCCCAATGCCGAAAGAAGACGACTGATGCGTCTTCGACTTTTGGGCCATTTGCCCTTATTTTTTTCCTTTTTTCATTGTGTCTGTATGGGTCTTCTAGGGAGAGAACATGGTTTACAGGAGAGGAAGTCCTGTAAGGGGCAGACGAGAGGAGAATGGGCATCACCAGCCCAGATTGCATGTCATGTTTACCAAGAAGGAGCCGAGACGTAGTACCCCTCAGTATCTCATCTGAGATGTGGGAATCCCGAAGTGTACCGATCACTATTTTATTAGCTACAAAAATACTGTAACTGACACAGTGTAATTGTAGTAATAAACAGTAAGTAGAGTATCGTATCCACAGGGACGGATAAGCAAAACTACCTTTAGTAATCCCAATTTAGACTATCACAATATTCAGGCAAGCATAACAATGATGAACGATTTAAAATTAAAATTACGCTAAGTAACTATTGTATTGGAATACATCAAATAATAAAAAGCTCTAACCCCACCCTAGGGATTTACTATTGTTAATCAAACATATGCATTCAATTTATTAATTCAATTACCAATTTAATCCAATCGTGATGAAAGATCACAACACTATTCATAAACTTCTCTAACAAATACCTATAAACGTAGATTAATAAATCCCTTATCGCATTAATGACTCAAAAGAATAAATTAACTCCCAACAGCACACAAAGAATAGCTTCCTATAGCTTCACCTATCGCATTCAAGACTAAAGGCTAACACTATATCATGCATTCCTGAATTGTCTGAACAATTATCGCATTTATAAGACTCAAACTGAATAGCTAGACATGTAAACTATTGATCAGATAATTCACAAGAAAACAAGCACCAGGAATCATGAATCACAAGTTGGAGGGCAAATTGATATCAATAAATTAAGCACACATATTCAATCAACTATATATAGACCATATGTTCAGATTAAGGAACTAGTCAGACATAGCAAAAGAAATCATAAACATAATTAAAAATACAACAATTGAAAGAACTAAATTAAATAAAAAACTCTGAATAAAACCGAAAGAACAATCTTGAATCTTCAATCCTTGCAGAAATCCAATCCAAGCTCTAAAAGCTAGAAACAATGAAAACTAAAAGCTATAGAACTCAAAACTAAAGTGTGGAACCCTAGATAGGTCAAATAAAAGACGTATATATAGTCTCAGGGAAAAACCCAGTACAGAAAACAAAAATACAGATAAAAAAAGTAAACAACTGAAAAATGCGGGGATAACGGTTGCCCGATCAGCGACCGCCGATCAAGTCGCCGCATAAAAACCCCCAGACAATCCCTAATAAACACAATCGATGGCAAAATCACTAATAAACATAATCGAAGACAAAATCAACCTTGATATCCAACAATTGACTCTCAAGATAAAGTGTTTCACTCAACTCACAATTGATGGAATGGACGTGTATTCTCTCATCGAATTCAATGCAAGATAGATCACTTACATAGGCTTGCGAAGCTTCTACAATCTCCATCGCTAACAGTGTGCCAGAACTAAGATCAAATAGGTCTTTTAATTGGGTTATATGGTATGGACATTGGTTAAGGTAGGGAAATATAGGCTAAGTGACTCAAGTAAATCAAGAACACCAACCTTATGACTTCACCAATCGAGTATGGAATAAATTCCATTTTCCACCTATCTATGTCACCATAATCAACTCCCACCATGGGATTTAAAACATCACAATTCAAGACTAGACACTCTTTTATGCTCAAGAAGATCAACACATGCACGACAACACTCAAAATAAAGAACAAACTACAAATAATGGGCAGTTAAAGCTCAAATCCTCACCGTCTTGCTCAACGTCAAAACTCAAGGCAAAAATTACTCATCAATCATGCAAATCAGCTCAAATCATATTCAAAATATTAAGTAAAATCGTGCATTACCATTTTTGCAGAATCATCGCAGCCATCTTACCAATTATCTAATGAAGCAATCAACATCACATACACAAGCTCCAAAGTAGCTAAACTACGAATACAACATCAAAAATCACACAAAAACAACCACAATAGGCAAAAAAAAAAATAACGCAAACCATAACCAATCTCCTCCCCCTCCCCCAAACTTATTAAAGAGCAAAAGTTGAAAAATAAGTTTGAAAGGAACAATAGATAAAGGTTATGGTTAGCATACTCACAGTTCTAAAACATGATGACAATCCCCCATATCAGTACTAGAACTCCTGAAACAGCCATCGAAGCTCTTCCTATATCGCCATCTGCCCGAGTCAATTTTTTTTAGGAAAGCAAAGAAAAATGTGAAAAACACCAGAACAACAAAAAAAAAACAAAAAAAAAACAAAGGAAATAAATCAAGTAAAAATTGGGTTACCTCCCAATAAGTGCTTAATTTAATGTCTAGAGCTGGACGATACCTCATAGCCTCATTGAACATCTAACACAACGGGCGTGACAGACCGCCCAACCTGAACAGAGGCAGAAGACCCATGTGCATCAGCTGCACGAAAAATGACGCTTCCATTCGGCACATCTATCATAGCTCACCCCGTACCTAAGAATGACCGACCAAGGATCAACGGCGGATTTGCATCTTCAGGTATGTCTAGGACCAAGAAACCCACAGGGAAGACGAACTTATCAACCTTCACAAAGATGTCCTCAAGCTTGCCTTTCGGCTTCACTCTTGATCGATCCGCCATCTGAATCATCATCGAGTTCGGCTTGAGATTCCGATTCCCAAACGCTTGAAATCAGAGATGGACATCACATTGACACTAGCCCCTAAATCACAAAGAGCCTTGGGAAAGAGCTCTCAGCCAATTTCACACTTAATGGTGAAGCTACCCGGATCTTTCTTCTTTGAAAGTAGCTTCATTGGCAGTTTAGTGCACAAATATTTCTCTAGCTCAATTTTCTCCTCCTCATCTTTCTCCTTAGCAACCTGCAGCGTTGAATGAGTCTAAGGCTGTGCACGCCGGTCCGATTCTTTGAGTAGTCTTTGCAGATCTTCTACTATACGCCTACACTCTGTCGTCTCAAGATTAGCAGCTTCCTTCTCTTTTTTGCTATGGGAAATCTCCAGCTTGGTTTCCTTGGTGTCCACCTTTTTGTCCGTCTTCACAACATTGCTCTTCAAGCGCCCCTCTCTTCATCAATATACGGGGGAATGAAGTCTTTGGGATGTACTCCCTAAGTGGAACATGAGCCTTGTATGGTTTCTCAATTGGACATTCGTGCTCCTTGTCTCCTCACAGCTTTCCAAAGAGATTTCGATCGTCTCCTGATCTTCAAGGGACAGAGCGCCATCGAAAATCGCATTGCATTGGGGTATGTCCAGGCCTATTCTGCGCAGCTGCATGGTTAGCTATTTGGCCAACTTGAGTTTCCAACATCTTCTTCGAGTTTAACCGACGTCATTCTTTATCCTAGTATTCGTTGAGTCAGCGCTGCCCTTGCTGCAGTGTGTAATCGCCAGCGCTGTCCGTTTGAATGCATTAAATGCACGCCAGTCCCGGGTCCCATCTCTGTCACATCACTACTTTTTTTCCCAGAAATGGGCCCCTTCGGTTCCGTCCTCGCCACATGTTTGATCCCGATTGGACCTCTCGACTCCCAGAATTTATACTATTTCTTACTTATAAAACTCATCATCTTTTTCTCCACGCCTCCTTTCACTCTCTCTTCTTCCTTCTTTCTCTGGAGTTTTCAGCGCGTTTTATGTTCCCTCTCTCTCTCTCCGACGGCCCATCGACTTTCTCCAGTGTATATCTCTTTACCTCTATTTTCTGCGTACAGACCTAGGTATCACCCTCAACCCTGACCTCCCTTCTTTCTCGGCATTCTCTCTGTGTTTATAATAGTTTCTGGTGTTTGTGTATCCTTTTCGTACATTATATTTCTTAGTAACCATGTCGTCTTTTCATCCCGTCTCTCAGTCAATAATGAGTGTTAAGGAGATGAAAAGTATAGAGAAAAAACTTAGAGGCCCTATTCCTAGCCTAACCTTTAGTATCCCTTATAATAAATCTCAGATGACCCCCGAGAATCTTAGGGAAAATTCCATAGCCCTATGGGTGCATCAAGTAGCCGCAGGGCTGCGTCTCCCTCCTCCGCCTTTCCTGGTGGAGGTTTGTAATTATTTCCGTATCCCTTTCTACCAACTAGCCCCGTCAGTGCTGCGACGGGCGTTTTTCTTTCATATCATGGTTGGGCACCACGACTGCGATGACACGGTGCAGCTCTTCTGCCAAACCCAAATTCTCAAAAAGACCAACACCCATTATAATTTTTCTACTCATACGAAATTCAAAACCACCTTTCTTAGCAAACTACCCACTGATAAAATTTTTATCAATAAATATTGTATTGTCCATACTGATAAAGGAACCTGGCTTTCCTTTGCTGGGGTTCGGATGTGAAGTGGCATCCCGAGCGCCATTCCTGACTTTTCGCTTCACTTCCTCCTCCTTCCTCTGAGGATTTAGATATCCTCCATAAGTTAAATGCCTTCCGTCGAGTCCTTCCTGCCAAGCGCCTAGTATAAGACGACTCAGCGCTGGCCTACAGCGGGCTATTTCCTCGCTATCCCCCCATCTCGTATAGGTTAGGAGGGGGATCCCTTTCTCATTAAAGTCAGTGCTTCCCGATCTTCACATGTTCTGCTTTTAGGGATGGATTGGATGGCGTAATGTGAAGACCTGCTCCCTGCCCCGGAGGTGGCAGGAGATGGAGGGTCCAGCGGCCCTCAGGACAGAGCTGCCGATGTCGGCTCTGTACCTGCCAGCTCTCCCGCACACTCCACTGCTGACACTTCCCGAAGTGTCAGACAATCTCAAGAACAAGTAGGGGCCTCCGAGGAGCCGCAGTACATACACATTCCTCTGGATGGTGGGGACTCTTCCGCCATAGCTGTGACTGTTCCACCCCTACAACCCAGCTCTTCGCCAACTCGGGCTGCCCCGGTCTCAACAGTCCATACCGAGATGTGGGACGGGGATGATGATGAAGACGCGGGCGAGGAGGTCCATACGATGTGGCTCCCGTTTCTACCGTCAGGCTGGCAGCCCAGCCTCCCAAGCGCAAACGAGCTCTTTCCAAGGTATAGGAGCTGGCCAAAAGGCGAAGGGAGGCGCGAGAGGGAAAGGAGCCCGCCAGCTCTCCCACCGGCCCTACTGAGAAGATCACCCTCACTCTCCATCCCGTTGGCCAACTGTCGGGATGGGAGTTTTATGACCAGATGCGAGCCCGGATCCATCCGAATGACAAGGCTCACGCACTGGCCATCTCCAATGAAGACAACACTTCAGAAGACAAACCATGCCCAAATCAAATATTCATATTCACAATACATAATTATCATGCCCAATGTTCAAATCACACATCATGCTAGGTCAGACACGACACACAAAAACAACGCGGAATGCCTCCCCACTAACACACTTTGCTTTAGGCAAAGTGAGTTAGAAAGAAGGCACACACGGACCAAAACGAAATGAAAAAGAACACACACATACATAAAAATAACAACCGACCTTTCCCAAATAGGGCCACAACATGACACAAAGAAAGAAAAGACTCAAAACACACAAAAGATAAGAGAGAAAATAAAAGGGACACTAAGACAGGGGCATGAATCATACGTTTGCAAATCAGGCGTTCTGGGCACAAAGAACCTCCATCATTAGCTCTTGGCTTATGCCCAAGGTGTGTCATCATTCTGCTCTGATGGATGTGGTTGAGCGGGTTCTAGGCAGAGAGCGTTGCATTGTTGCTTTGACCAGAGGCTTTGGGCAGACTCCACCATCCTCACGTTGTGCCTCTGATGCACTGGTTTTGCCCTCAGGCCACAGGTCTGATCCTTCTCTCATCATTACCTGTCAGGTTAGGCTCCAACAAAAAGAAAGGAAAAGATCTATGGTCAAAACAAGAAAAGAATTACTAGAAACTCAATACCCCGACCAGGACACCAATTTTAAGGAGCCATGTCGGAATTTGTGCTTCCAATGGTGGTAACCTCCTCACATCTTAACCTGCCCAAGTAAGACTAGAACAAAAACAATGAAAATAAAACGAGAGAGAAATACTGAAAATCCAACTCCTCGGCAACGGCGCCAGTTTGACGGAGGTTGATCCTCGTGCTTTGTCGTTGCATGGTGGAACTCTCCGTGCAAATAAATTTATAGTTTTTCTATGCCCACAGCTAGGTTCTGCTAGCGGTAAGTATAAGGTCGATCACACGAGGAGTTGGTGTATTCTTCTCTCTTGTCACGATGTCACAGTCACACTGGTATCACTATGGTCAGAGCGTGGGGCAGACGGTTGTGCCTAAAAAGGAGAAACTGAAACGAGACAAAGAAAAACATTAAAAGCAAAGAAAACCTGGTCTGGGCACAATCTCGTTAAGTCTGGGCATAGTCACCGCTCATAGGTTCAAGGATTTTCATTGTGCCTTCACATCTTTGGTTATGGACAATGTTTAGCCCTATTTTGTGATGTTTTTATGGGCCTTTTTGTTGTGCATTCGAGCATGCTTCGTGTCTTTTTGCTCTATCCTTCACTTGCTCGATGTTATTTGGGTGTGCTACTGTCGTGTACAGGAATCGAGAGTTACCGAGCGTTTTGGCATCGTTGGGAGCAATTTCTGGTGAAATCAGCGAAGACCACCTACGGCGCCGCCGTGTCACGGCAGCCGCCGTCCACGGCACCGCCGTCTCACGGCGCCGCCGTCTCACGGTGGCCGCCGTCAAGACGCCGGCCGCGGCCCCCACGGCGCGCGCCGTGTAATTTCTGGTGAGATTAGCGAAGGCCCTCCACGGCGGCGCCATCCCACGGCGGCGCCATCCACGGCGCCGCCGTCCCACGGTGGCCGCCGTCCCTGGAGATCGGTAGTTACGTTTTTCCATATAAAAACCCCTTTTTAGGGTTTTTCACCACATTCTCGACCCCACCAGCCTCCTAGGCGATTTCCATTTGTTTTCTCTTAGTTTTAGAGTAGTGAAACCATCAACAAACATCTTTTGTCTTGTAGATTGAAGATCATGTTAGTTTTCATTACATCGGATTGAAGTTTCGGATTGTTCTCGCTGTAAGACTTCAGTTTATGTTTTCTTTGGATTGAATGCTAGTTTATTTCTTTTGCGTAGATTATTGTTGCTTCGAGTTTACTTGATGAATTATTTGTTCTTTATTCTCGCCTAGATAATCGTTGTCTATGATTGATTGAATTATCTAATGTTTTCTAGATTGCTAGTTAGAACCCTAGGTTTATTAGTTCCCTGCGTTCTTAATCTGCTTCCTATTTTTCGCCTAGATTGATTTATATGCTTTCTGTTGATTCTGCATTAGATAATTTTACAAGCTTTATTTAATTACGCCTAGATTTAAAGAGAGAGTGTCAGACCCAACTACCTGATTAGAGTGTTTAGGTTTATTTCCCGTTTTCTGTGCGTAGCATGATCAGAGCCCTGCTTAGCCTTCCTTGAAAGACGACTTGGGTTAGCTTATTACACTAGGACGACCTCGTACGATTGCGAGTCAATCCCTTAGGTGTTTTGGGTTGAGTCAAATTTTGACACCGTTGCCGGGGAAGGCTTTAGGCATTTGATTGTGTTGCATTTGTTTTCCGTGTTTATTTTTGTTTATTTCTTTTAACTCGGTTATTTTCTCCCTCCGGTGCGTTTGATTTGTTTGTTCGTGTTGTGTATGCAAGGACGTAGAAGCTTGAAGAGAAAGCTTGCACCTTACTACGACAACATTCACCGACCTCGTGAGGTCCTTTTAAGCCTGGAGGAGGAGTCCGAGTCCAGTTCGAGAAACCTTGTGGAATCACAGTCTCGAGAGGAAGACTGTGAAGAGAGAATCGTTTCCAACCCCATTCTGGAAGCCGTTGAGGATACACTGTCAGTGCATTCTGAAGGAGAAGAAGAAGCTCGGCCTAATCCTGACCAAGAAGCCATGGCGGAGCAGAATGTACAGTACATGGGAGATTTCTCCAGGCCGGTCATCGGGAACACTAGCACCTCAGCGATAGTGCTTCCCACTGCGGTCCGGAATTATAATCTGAAGCCCAATGACTCAAACTTGCTGCCGCTCTTTCATGGGATGCCAAGTGAGGACGCCTTACAGTTCATCCGTGACTTCTGCTCTCAAGTGCAAACCTTCCCACTGTTGGGACTCACCGAGGATCAGTTGAGACTCAAGTGCTTACCTTATACACTCAAAGACCGAGCTAGGACGTGGTTACTGTCCCTGCCGCCGAGCTCCATCACCACATGGGGAGAGGCATGTGAGAAGTTCATGCTCAAGTACTATCCTAGTCACAAGACACAGGAGATTAGGAGCCAGATAATGAACTTCATGCAAGAAGCTGATGAGCCTCTCCACGAGGCTTGGGAGAGATTCCAAGAGCTCCTCCGCCAGTGCCCACAGCATCAGTTAGCACCCGTCATGTTGATGCAGTTCTTCTATGACGGATTGATTCAGACGGCACAGTTTATGGTGGACAGTACCGCAGGGGGCAACATTGCCCGAAAGACAGCCAATGAGCTCAAAGAGATCTTCGACACACTTGCCGCGAGTTCTCAACAAAAGTCGGTAAGAGGAAGGAGGGTCGAAGCGAATGCAGTAGCCCCAAACAATGAGCTTCAGAAGCAGGTAGCGGACCTGATGAGGCAAGTACAACACCTCACGATGAACCAGGTGGAGGCTCCACCCGTTCGCGCACCATCAGCGGAAAGTTGTGGCATATGTGGCGAATTTGGCCATGGAATTAACGCGTGCCATCGAATGGGCGAATTCCCACCTGAAGGACAAGCAGAGGTCTATGCTGCTCAGGGCTATCCGGGGAGGCCTCAATTTGAACAGAGGCCCAGCTTTAATCAAGGGCAACAAAGCTCCAACTCGGGTTGGAGAAATGAGCAGAATTCAGGATGGAGGAACCAAGCTCCTGGCCAAGGGTCGGGATCAAACCAAGGCAATCAGTTCCCCCGACCTTCATAGCAAATGGGGTATCAGAACCAGTAGCAGTTCTACCCATCTCAACAACAGTCCTCATTCCCTCAGCAGCAGCATTACCCTCAACCATATCAGCAACAGCAACCCCCGCAGCAACTCTACCCACCTCAGCAGCACCAACCTCCAGGCCCTTTATTTGAAGATCAGATGCAAGCTTTCATGCAAGCTAGCAAACAGGCGATGGAGGCTCAGAGTGCTACCATCAAGCGCCTCGAGATTACAGTTGGGCAACTAACAGGAGCCTTGAATCAGTTGCAGCAAGAACAGCCAACTGGGAAGTTCCCAAACCAGGACCAACAGCCGCATCAAGCTCATGCCGTGGCGGTAATCAAGGAAAATGCCCCAATACCCACGGGGAAATGGAGAAGCAAAACCGTGCAAACAATCAAGGCTACCCAATACTCCAGTGAGCCACCGCCACCTGTCACTGTTGTACCAGACCCACCACCACCCAAGCAAGGAGATCCAGGTAGCTTTATTTTTGATATTAGCGAAGGTGGGGTTGAAAAGGTTTTGGGAATGCTTGATTTGGGCGCGGCAGTCAATTTGATGCCGCTTGATATTTTTGAGAAATTGGGAAACAAAGAGCTGAAATGCACGAATATTAAGATAGAGCTAGCTGACGGCTCCATTAGCAGCCCACGATGCCTTGTTGAGGATGTTGAGGTGGTCGTGAGGGGGATTAGAGTCTTGGCTGATTTTGTTGTCCTGGATGTGGGAAAAGGGATTAGAGGCGAGAATGGGCATCTCGTGCTACTTGGCCGACCCTTTATGGCTACCACCCATACTCGCATCGATGTGGGTACGGGAACTGTAAGTTTGGTAGGGGCAGGTAGAGCGGTAACATTCTCTGTTTTTGATAAAAAACCTACTACCCCCACTCCCTTAATTCAAATCTTCTCTTATGTTGAAACATTTGATGCTTTGGATGAGGATTGTATTGTGCAGGACTTCCTTAATAAGCTACGGGAAGAGGACGAGATCGTGGAAGGATTTCTTGCTAACTTGCAAGATGAAAGTGAGGTTGAGAGAGAATTCCTGGATAAGCTACAAGAGGAAGATGATAAAGAGCAAGGCTTTCTGTGTGCCTTGCTACTGGAAGAGAAGCTAGATGAGGTTGGGTCACTCAATTTCGTTGGATGTGTGGATAGAGGGCCATCCCAGGATATGAGCATGGAGGACTCATTTGGAGGACCCGCAGCTGCAATTCAAGAAGATGTGTTTACAAGGGCGCTAAGGCAGCTGGAGCTTCAATCGGATTTTGGTTAAGGGGTTCGCTTAGTCGGGCTGGTGACTTAAAAACTAGCGCTACATGGGAGGCAACCCATGTTTTCTTGTTTTTTTTCTTGTTTCGTTTTTCTTTCGTTTTGTTTTTGTTGTGTTTTGTTGCTTCTGTTGTTTAGTGCAGGTTGTTGCGTTGGAGACTGCTCGTCTATGGATGAGAGAGAGGCAGACATCGTGGGACACTACAGACTCACCACTGGATCGGTATTTAGGGAAGTTTCCTCTTTCACCCCTCTTTTTGTTTGCACTGAGGACAGTGCCAGATTTTAAGTGTGGGGGGGGGGGGGTGTTTGTTGGTATTTGTAAATCCGGTGGGTGTCTTCTTGTTGTGTTCTTGGGCTTTATTGTGTTGGGGCGAATGGTCCCCTTCTCTTGTTTTCTTGCCTGTTTTTAAGTACATCGCATGATTGATGGTGGTTCACTGACGATTCTGGATTGTGTCTGTGTTGTTTGTTATCCTTGTCCTTTGTGATTGAATTGTTCCCAATTTGGTGTAATTAGTTTAATGTTTGGATGCAACACCCTGATGAGCAACTCTTGATGTGATTTGTCCGATAGAAGCTAGGGGGAGTGTTTTCATTGCAATTTCCTAATATCTTTCTCTGTGTTGAAATGTATGGTTGGTTGTTAAGTTTCTGATAGCTCTGGGTCTCTGCTCCTCTGATGACATCATTATGAGCATGGGAAACCACACGAGAATATTTTGGACCACCTCCAAAAATGTCAATCTCGCGAAATATGGCCTAACTATTAAGAGCGAAAATAACTTGACCCCAAAAAGAAAAAAGGATGAAAGAAGGTGAAAAATGAATGAGATATGATTATAAAGGAAATTGCAATAGGAAATTCACCCCTAGCGGAGAATTGGGTCTGATCGAATTGAGTGGTATCATCTTGTTGTTGCATTTTAAACCTTAACTTTGAACACTGATAACACTCATGTTTCCATTGTTTTTAGTGTTCTTATGATGTAAATTTTATAGGAAATTGAGTGTTGGATGATTGTTTTGTGCTTAAATTGCTTTATCTTGTGAACTATGTTACTTGCTCGAACTTTGATGAATTTTACAGTATTTTCGAGATGGAATTTGGAAATATTTCCAGAAATAGAAGTTGTAGTTCGTCTCAAGAGGAGTTCGTGAGCGCAAACGGATCGCAAATCGGAGTTCGGACGAGAAAGTTATGGCCAAAACAAGAAAGTCGCGCGCAGCAGTGAATAGTGCCCGACGGGAATTTACGAATTTTCGGGATTTTGCGGGATTTTCGGATTTTATCAGTATTTTCGAGCTCTATACTGTATTTATCTCCTGTGCCTATATATAGGTCCTTTCCCTGACCTATTAGACACATCTTTTCACATCTTTTCACATCTCTTTACCTCTTTTCATATTTTTCAGTTTTAGACTTAGGATTTTAATGCTTTCATAGATTAGATTTCTTTTCCTGCAAGATTCAAGATTCAAGCTGTTCATCCATAATTTCTTCCGGGTTTTATCTATTTTATTTATTTCAATTGCTTTCTTTTATTTATGCTTTTATTTTATTTTATGATGTCCAGCTAGTTCTTTCATCTGAACCTAGGGTTTGTACATAGCTGATTAATTATGTGTGTATGATTTATTGATATCAATTTGCCCTCCAACTTGTGATTCATGATTCTTGGTGCTTAATTTCTTGTGAATTATTTGGCCAATAATTTACATGTCTAGCTGTTCAGTTTGAGTCTTGAATGCGATAATTGTTCAGCCGATTCAGGAATGCATGTTATAGTAGTAGCCTTGACACTTGAATGGGATAGGTGAAACTATAGGGAGCTATTCTTTGTGTACGCATGGGAGTTAATTTATTCCTTGGAGTCTTGAATGTGAAGGGGGTAAATTAATCTACTTTCATAGGTGTTCGTTAGAGAAGCTTGTGAATAGTTTTGTGATCTCTCATCAGGGTTGGATTAAATTGGTAATTGAATCAATAGGTTAAATGCATGTAGTTAATTAGTAAAAGTACATCCCTAGGGTCAGAGTCTTTTATTATTTGAATTTCCTAAGTGTTTTTATTTGTTATTTGCGTTTTAGTAAATCAATCTTTATTTTTGTTTGCCTGTCTACTATTTTAGTTTGTTTAGGAGATAGCTAGAGTGATTTCAATTTTTCAGTCCCTGTGGATACGATACTCGGTTACTTTTTACTTGCTACAATTGCCTGTGTTAGTTGCAGTATTTGTTGCTAAGAAATTAGTGATCAAACACTTGATTGGGGACATTGATATCTTGAAGGACTTGGATTGGCTAGTGTTTGTTTGGTGAGAAGAATCGCTTGTGGATTTTCTGTCGATGTTGTGATTGTTGCTTGAGGACAAGCAAGGATTTGAGTGTGGGGGGGTTGTTTAGCCCTATTTTGTGATGTTTTTACGGGACTTTTTGTTGTGCATTCGAGCATGCTTCGTGTCTTTTTGCTCTATCCTTCACTTGCTCGATGTTATTTGGGTGTGCTACTGTCGTGTGCAGGAATCAGAAGTTACCGAGCGTTTTGGCATCGTTGGGAGCAATTTCTGGTGAAATCAGCGAAGACCGCCTACGGCGCCGCCGTGTCACGGCGGCCGCCGTCAAGACGCCGGCTGCGGCCCCCACGGCGCGCGCCGTGCAATTTCTGGTGAGATTAGCGAAGGCCCTCCACGGCGGCGCCGTTCCACGGCGGCCGCTGTCCCTGGAGATCGGTAGTTACGTTTTTCCATATAAAAACCCCTTTTTAGGGTTTTTCACCACATTCTCGACCCCAGCAGCCTCCTAGGCGATTTCCACTTGTTTTCTCTTAGTTTTAGAGTAGTGAAACCATCAACAAACATCTTTTGTCTTGTAGATTGAAGATCATGTTAGTTTTCATTACATCGGATTGAAGTTTTGGATTGTTCTCGCTGTAAGACTTCAGTTTATGTTTTCTTTGGATTGAATGCTAGTTTATTTCTTTTGTGTAGATTATTGTTGCTTCGAGTTTACTTGATGAATTATTTGTTCTTTATTCTCGCCTAGATAATCGTTGTCTATGATTGATTGAATTATCTAATGTTTTCTAGATTGCTAGTTAGAACCCTAGGTTTATTAGTTCCCTGCGTTCTTAATCTGTTTCCTATTTTTCGCCTAGATAGATTTATATGCTTTCTGTTGATTCTGCATTAGATAATTTTACAAGCTTTATTTAGTTACGCCTAGATTTAAAGAGAGAGTGTCAGACCCAACTACCTGATTAGAGTGTTTAGGTTTATTTCCCGTTTTCTGTGCGTAGCATGATCAGAGCCCTGCTTAGCCTTCCTTGAGAGACGAATTGGGTTAGCTTATTACACTAGGACGACCTCGTACGATTGCGAGTCAATCCCTTAGGTGTTTTGGGTTGAGTCAGACAGTAGTCAATAGGCTGGGCCCCTTTTTTTACTCGTTACGTGCGCAGCCTACCCCATCCTCATCCGCGCCCTTCATGTGGCTGACGGACCCAAATGACCCATAAGCATGTCCGAGGATATACGATCACCTTTCCCACATTTGCCGCACTATGTGGAGCCGGATTTCTCCATTAATGGTTCCATTTGTTGCTTGTAACTTGGTTGTGCCCAGAACGCCATTGGCCGCATGAAGCTCCGGGTTTGCCCAAGTTGTATTAGGATCAGACCAAATGCGTCGAGAATGTGACTGTACAACTCCTGTGCCTGTTTTGACCTCACGATTTCATATGCCCATAACTTAACTTGATATGCCCAAACCAGGAAGGAAAAATTAACTAGGCATAAATAAATAAAGGCAAAGGAAAAGATAGAAAATAAAATACTTGGATAAATGAAAAACAGTCACAAGGGAAAGCATCTCTGCCCAAAACCAACTTTGGGCAGAGCAAATAAAAACAAGAAAATACAAACTAAACTAAGCCATGGCTACCCAAAACTACTCTATGACTACATAGTGATAAGTGTTTCTAGCCTCTACAACTCAAAAACTGACTCTTGAAATTCGTCCTCTGGGCGTAGGGGAGTGCATTCTTATATAGAGAGTGGAGTGGGCCTTGGGCCAGGTCCATGTAGATTAGGGCTTCTGGGCGCAACAGCTAGGGTTTGCGGGCGCAACCATGTTGCTGAGATTTCTTTCCAGATATGCTTAACCCAAATCAGATATGCATCTCATAACTTTGGCAAGTAAAGCATGGCAGATCCTCCTATGTATGGTAAGTGGACATCCGCCTTCTTGTTTCCTTACGTTGATGGGTGCGCGTTGTGCCCTTGTACGCCAAGTTGTGCCTCGAAGTCAACATCAAAATTCTGCTTAATTCTCGTTCGACCTCTGACTTGCGGCTGTGCCCGTAAACACCAACTTTTTCAGCTATGCCATGGAATGCCAGATTTTGCTCATGTCTCGCCGCTGTGCCTTGAAACGCAACTGGATCCCGCACGGCACTTGGTCTGGGCACAGGAGTACAACTGCTGTGCCCATGAATAATCTCCAATCTGTGCCTTTTTTGCGGAATGCAGTATGTTGTGCCCAAGATCCTATCCACCCGTCCTTATGCCCAGATGGTGTCCTCCCAAACACAAAAGACGCAAAACACACAAAAACAAGACTCGATCTAGACCTAAAAGACACACAAAAAGAGCAAGAAAAATGGGCTCGTCACACTCACACACTTTCAGCACGCATTGTCCTCAAGCGTGTAAATGCAATCTGCCCAAAACCAAAAACAAAAACACAAAGAAATGAAAGACTCTAACAGACCAAAGCAATTAGCATGATAAGCACTTCGAGCACAGAATCATATATGCATGCAAAAAGAATATAGAAAGGTTATGCCCTCAAGTGATTCAGGAAGAACATGTTGAGCAATGAGGGGGTTCCTTACCAAACACTCTTTGCTCTGTGTATGTGGGCTAAGTGTATTCACTCGTATCCTCTGACCAGAGCGTTCACCATAGGCTTGCCTGCCTTCTTATGCCTCCGCTTCTCAAAAATATTGGTCTTAGGTTCTTATCATTAGGTCTTATCAGGGTTGTAATGTGGCTTAAGGTACAGGTGGGAAAATATATGGCTCTGGACTAAGGTCAAATGAATTCCGTTCTGGGCACAACTACCTATCCCTTCCTTATATTAGACTTTGCCCAATTCTTACGGGCATAAGCATAAACAACTTGGACTCTATTTTTATCATTTTTTTATTTTTATTTTTAATTTTTTTTGTCCCTTCTTTTTCTTTAATTTTTTTTTCACATAAGGGGCACACTGAAATATTTGATTATAGGCATAACCCCTCCCATTTTATTCCTACAACTTTCCTTTCCTTTTGACTTCTTCTTTGCCCTAATTCATTTGATTGGGTAGGCTTATTCATTTGGGCAAATTTAAGTGATTTTTCAATTGAAACAAACAAGCTCAAAGGGGCTGCACAAGGGTTAGTACGTAGGGTTTGTCATTTGGGCACATGGGTTAAGTGCAAGAAAATGCCTAAGTCATTTAAGTTCCATAGACCAACTCAATGAGGCTTTGACCAGAATGCAGGTAAGTTCTAGTTCTACTCAAAGTCAAAAGATAAAATGCACACAGAAATGAATCATGCTTTGGCATAAACAAATATTGCATGATAAGTTCAAACCTCACAGGATATATGTTCAACATTAGTAATCCTTCATACTCACTATCCCTAGGCATGCACAAATCAAATATTCATATTCACAATACATAATTATCATGCCCAAAATTCAAATAACACATCATGCTAGGTCAGACACGACACACAAAAACAACGCGGAATGCCTCCCCACTCACACACTTTGCTTTAGGCAAAGTGAGATAGAAAGAAGGCACACACGGATCAAAATGAAAAGAAAAAGAACACACACATACATTAAAAAAACAACTGACCTTCCCCACTCACACACTTTACCTTAGGCAAAGTGCTAGAGCAAATAGGGCCACAACAAGACACAAAAAAAGAAAAGACTCAAAACACACAAAAGACAAGGGAGAAGACAAAAGGGACACTAAGACAGGGGCATGAATCATACGTGGACAAATCAGGCGTTCTGGGTACAGAGAACCTCCATCATTAGCTCTTGGGTTATGCCCAAGGTGTGTCATCATTCTGCTCTGATGGATGTGGTTGAGCAGGTTCTGGGCAGAGAGCGTTGCATTGTTGCTCTGACCAGTGGATTTGGGCAGACTCCACCATCCTCACGTTGTGCCTCTGATGCACTGGTTTTGCCCTCGGGCCATAGGTCTGATCCTTCTCTCGTCATTACCTGTCAGGTTAGGCTCCAACAAAAAGAAAGGAAAAGATCTATGGTCAAAACTATAAAAGAATTACTAGAAAATCAATACCCCGACCACGACACCAATTTCATGGAGCCATGTCGGAACTTGTGCTTCCAATGGTGGTAACCTCCTCACGTCTTAACTTGCCCAAGTTAGACTAGAACAAAAATAATGAAAAAAACGAGAGAGAAATACTGAAAATCCAACTCCCCAGCAACGGCGCCAATTTGACGAAGGTTGATCCTTGTGCCTTGTCGTTGCACGGTTGAACTCTCTGTGCAAATAAATTTATAGTTTTCCTATGCCCACAGCTAGGTTCTGCTAGCGGTAAGTATAGGGTCGATGCCACGAGGAGTTGGTGTATTCTTCTCTCTTGTCACGATGTCACAGTCACACTGGTATCACTATGGTCAAAGCGTGGGGCAGAAGGTTATGCTTGAAAAGGAGAAACTGAAAAGAAACAAAGAAAAACATTAAAAGCAAAGAAAACCTGGTCTGGGCACAATCTCGTTAAGTCTGTGCATAGTCATCGCTCATAGGTTCAAGGATTTTCATTGTGCCTTCACATCTTTGGTTATGGATAGTAGTCAATAGGCTGGGCCCCTTTTTTTACTCGTCACGTGCGCAGCCTACCCCATCCTCATCCGCGCCCTTCATGTGGCTGACGGACCCAAATGACCCATAAGCATGTCTGAGGATATACGATCACCTTTCCCACATTTGCCGCACTATGTGGATCCGGATTTCTCCATTAATGGTTCCACTTGTTGCTTGTAACTTGGTTGTGCCCAGAACGCCATCGGCTGCATGAAGCTCCGGGTTTGCCCAAGTTGTATTGGCATCAGGCCAAATGCTTCGGGAATGTGACTGCACAACTCTTGTGTCCATTTTGACCTCACGATTTCATATGCCCATAACTTAATTCGATATGCCCAAACCAAGAAAAAATTAACTAGGCATAAATAAATAAACAAAGGCAGAGGGAAAGATAGAAAATAAAATACTTGGATAAATGAAAAACGGTCACAGGGGAAAGCATCTTTGCCCAAAACCAACTTTGGGCAGAGCAAATAAAAACAAGATAATACAAATTAAACTAAGCCATGGCCGAAGCCATGGCTACCCAAAACTACTCTATGATTACATAGTGATAAGTGTTTCTAGTCTCTACAACTCAAAAACTGACTCTTGAAATTCGTCCTCTAGGCGTAGGGGAGTGCATCCTTATATAGAGAGTGGAGTGGGCCTTGGGCCAGGTCCATGTAGATTAGGACTTCTGGGCGTAGCAGCTAGGGTTTCTGGGCACGGCCGCTAGGGTTTCTGGGCGCAACCATGTTGTTGAGATTTCTTTCCATATATGCTTAGCCCAAATCATATATGCATCCCATAACTTTGGCAAGTAAAGCATGGCAGATCCTCCTATGTATGGTAAGTGGATTTCCGCCTTCTTCTTTCCTGATGTTGATGGGTGCGCGTTGTGCCCTTGTACGCCAGGTTGTGCCTCGAAGTCAGCATCAAAATTCTGCTTAATTCTCGTTCGACCTCTGAGTTGCGGCTGTGCCCGTAAACACCAACTTTTTTAGCTATGGCCTGGAATGCCAGATTTTGCTCATGTCTCGCCGCTGTGCCTTGGAACGCAACTGGATCCCACACGGTACTTGGTCTGGGCACAGGAGTACAACTGCTGTGCCCATGAATGATCTCCAATCTGTGCCTCTTTTGCGGAATGCAGTATGTTGTGCCCAAGATCCTATCCACCTGTCCTTATGCCCAGAATGTGTCCTCCTAAACACAAAAGACGCAAAATACAGAAAAACAAGACTCGATCTAGACCTAAAAGACACACAAAAAGAGTACGAAAAACGGACTTGTCACATCCCCTGCTCGAAAGCTACACGTGTTGCTCGTTCTGCAGCCAGCCGCTCATGCACCTCGGAGATCCATGTGTCGTACATCTACTGAGACATCCCCGAAGTTCCAGTGCTACTAGTAGACCCCCTACTGACCTGGCTCACACCAATACTTTCAGTGCCGTACCGCCGTGACCTACCGGGATATACGATATCTAAGTCGATCTCGTTGAGCTGGTCCTCTCGTCCTGTAAAAGCATCAATGCGATGAATCTCTGCTGAATTGATACATAACAATGCATAATTGACATTTCACTATGTATTACTAATATTTGAATAAACTTAAACACTTACATCAAGTCTCGCATCCTTCTCTGCCACATATCTTCCTTCCTAGTATGTGTGGAGGCGGAGAAAGGTGCTATAGTTCTGTGCAGTTTACGGGAGTCCACTCTTCAAGCTCTGTTAATGCATGTATAGAAGATAAACAAGTTATTATTTATCGATATATAATATTATATATATATATGTATATATATATATATATATATATTACTTAAGAACTTAATTGATTATTACTAACCAGACTCTGTTGCAGGAGACGAGTGGACTACCTCCAACGTGCCTGTTGATCTCTGTACTGGGTCTATCGGGCTCAGACAACTAGTTCCCACGCGCTCGTCGGGAAACCATCTGAATATCCTCCCACGCCCAGTATGCCTGGAGCCCAGTCCAGAAATCGTCAGTCATGCATCCTCAGGCGCCCAAACATATTCTTTCTGTTGAAAAAAATTGTTAAATTAATATATAACATTTTAACAATATGTAATGATAAATTTATATGTACTAGAAATGTGCGGCCCGGATTCTGAAGAGGTCTGTCCCTCCTACTCAAACCCAGTAGACCCATGAAAATCTCTACAAGTAGACATTTTACCTGTTTCAAATTGATTCACATAAGCATAGACCCAATAATGCAAAATGATCAAAATATCATAAATTACTTGAATCAAACAAAATTTCGGCAGCATAACCCCACGATCCTAACTACCAAGTGTTCGACTCAACCAATTATGTGAATTTACAAATACAACACATCAAATACCTTAACAAATAAAAAAATAAATAGAACACATGACATACGTGAAATACATCAAATATATTAACAAATACATTGCCAAATATCCAACTTGTATATTAACAATTAATCCTATCACCAATCTGTTTCATAATCATCACTACCGATCGATTAGATTCAATATTTCTATTCCCGATATCTGTTATGATGGATTCACATTGCAGACCTTATTCTTCAAAAATGAAGTTTTGTTTCTCTTAAACACATGGTTACGAGGTAAGAACTTTCGATGATTGTCAAACCACGATTGTTTTCCACTCTTCAATCGAGTGAATGCTCCTGTATCCACTATACAATGTGGACAGGCCAATCTTCCAATTGTACCCCACCCAGACAACATAGCATACGCTGGAAAATCACTAATAGTCCATATAAGAGTTGCACGCATCTGAAAATTTTTGCTTCAAAGATATGTCGTAAGTGTTCACAACTACCTCCTACAAAGATTTCAACTCTTGTATTAGTGGCTGCAAGAAAACATCCAACTTCATCTTTGGGTTAAATAACCCAGGCATGAGAACTGTGAGGAACATGAATTGTTCTTTCATGCACAACCACGAAGGCAAGTTATACGGAGTGACAATAACCGGCCAAGAAGAATACTGACCTCCTGATTGTGCAAATGGGGCAAAACCATCTGTAGAGAGGCCCAGTCTCACATTTTATGGTCTCTTCAGCGAATTCAGGATTAACTGAATTCAAGTGTTTCCATGTTAGAGAGTCTGCCAGGTGGCGCATAACCCCATCGTTTGTTGAAGTCGTATGCCAACGCATATTTTCGGCTGTTGTTGGAGATGCAAACAACCTCTGCAGTCGGGGCGTCAAAGAAAAGTAGTGCATCTGTTTGGCCGCAACACATTTCTTTCGGCGGCTTCCAGATGCACACAAGTTCTCCTTATATCGTGACTCACCACATAATTTACAATTGTGCATCTCACTATCATCATAGAAAGGACGATCCTGAGATCTCTGCATTTAATGCGGCTGTACTTCTGGAGTGCATGGCTTCCTTTGAACGTTGGAGGTTTAGTCCGAGGAAGAATGTTTAACTGATACTTGACTTTAGTATCAGTCCGCTGAATCCACGTGGCACGCATTAAGTAATCAGTCGAAACTGATCCTTCGACTGATAAGTCAAATATCAATATTTGACTTTGCCTTATTCGTTACATCAGTCTGCATCTTCAGTCTTCAATCTTCAGTCCTTCGTTCTTCAGTCTTCAGTCTTCAGAACAACAACTAAACTAGAGAAAGAACTCTAACACATGAGTTCGAACAGTTCTAGTCTATTATAATTGAAACCTATTGATTTTGGTATCATCAAAACTAGGATTAGGATATTTCATTAAGTTCCCAACACAAGGGTCAACCCAATTGAAATAATTCTCAACCCATGACTTAAATAAAAATTCCAGCCCAACAAAAGGAATTAAAATCGGCCCATGTCAAGCCTAAACCTAACCCTTAATCCTTCTTCTTCACCCATCCCCTTTCACTCTCACGCACACAATTCGCCTATCTCTCTCTTTCGTCTCCAAATTTCTGCCCATCCTCTCTCGAATTCCGACTCTGCAGCTTCTCCTCCGACGAAGAGCCACCGTCGGCCATCTCCTTCGCCCCCATTCCTCCCTATGCTCTTTCTATGTCCGTGGCCGGGCAGCAGCGGCAGGGCCGCGGCGCCCTGGCCTCCCTCTTCAGCAATGGCGAGAGCACCACCGCCTCCTTTGAAACTCCGGCGCACAGCAGCAACAAGCTTCTGTCACCACTTAACTCTCAACCCCCGGTTCCCTTGTCTCTCATCCAATTAACATCAACAGGGCCGTCGCCGAAGCTCTAGACCTCAATCGCTACCTCTCTCGTTTTTCGGCGATGGCGGAGCCGCCACTAGCAGCAACAACCACCACCTTCTTCATTCCCTCTGCAAACCAGATACACACACAACCCAAACTCTCCCTCGTCTTCCGCCCTTGGACAGACAACAGCGGCTGGGCCGCCGTGCCTTGGCCTCCCTCTATCACTCTTCTCCCCAGCCAGTAGCAGACCCCACCACCGACCGTCCCCAGCCTCGACTCTCATACACAAAGCAGAAGCAATACCAACATTCACCCGACTCAGACCGACAACACTCCAGGCTCAAAAGCAGAAAACATAGCTCAAGACTCAACTTCTTTTCTTTAACATACATGCTTCATATATATTTATTTGTACATATTGTATACATTACACAAGTAGTGTTAGTCATTTAAATCAAAAACCTTGGTTCATCTTATAAGAATATATGTATATAATATGTGTATATATATGAATGCATAAATTGTTATATGCTTTTGTAGTAGAGTTGTTGAAATTTCATATGCATATATATGACACTTTAATGTTGTGGTATCGACAAAATGTATGAGAAGTTTCAAGATGAAACCTTGTGATGCTCGGTGTAGGCGAGGAAATTCTTTGAACTTGTGGCTTGCAAATCTTTGGTTGGTCTGGTTGGCCGTTGGTGTGGCAAAGGAAAGAGGAGAGAGTAAATTGAGTAAGGAAAATTACGAAATTGATTTGTGAAAAAACGACAAGGTAAAACTTGCTGAAGTAGACTTTAATGGTGTAGTCTGGCTGTACTTAGAATGGGCCTATTGTTGGTGAAAGAAAAAGCACGGTTATGCATGCTGTTGACGGAGAGAAGGTGGATGTTGGGATTGTTGAGTGAAGCGAATTGAGAGAGTGATGTGACAATTTAAAACATCTGCATTGGATTATCGAATTGTAATAATTTTTCAAGGTTCGCTAAATAAATAGCTCGTGTAAATGCTCAAATGCTTAATTTAAATAAATATGCAATGCATAAGAATTTAAATAAATTTTACAAAGCTTTTTTTTAAAATTGTTTTGTTGGAATAAATTCATTTTCTTTTTCCAGCGTGAATCATCTTAAATTCTAAGTTCAAAATTATTCCAAACTTAGCTATGAGGAAACGGGGTATTAGAATATATATATATATATAGGGGAGAGTTCAACAAGAACATAAATATTTGCAAAGTCTAGAGTCATAATCTCGTTCGTTAGATCAATTTTAATCAAGGGCTGAGATTAAAAGCTAATATAATTAATATAATAATTTTTGAAAATAAAATTGGTAAGATTATAGTATCCCTTAAATTACTCACTTCCCTCTCTCCTCTCTCCTCTCTCATCTCTCTCTCTCCCGTCCCTTTTTCCCTCTCTCTCTCGTCTCTCACACAGAACACACACACATTGAACCCACCCAGCCTTATCCCATTCAATTTTCCGGCAAAGCAGCGGCAGGCAAGCCCACCGGCGCCGGCGCCGCCTCTTCCAACGCATTCCGACCTCAGCGTGGCCCGCCTCTTCGGCCGCCGCCTCCCTCCGTCATCTCTCTGTTCTCCACGCCACCACCGCCGCCTCCCTCCGTCATCTATCAAGTTCAGAGCCGCCGCTGCCCAAGTTCAGCAATTGGAAGCCGCATCTTCGACCGCCGCCTCCCTCCGTCCGATCTATGTTATTCACACCACCACCGCCGCCTTCGAACGCCCTTAAGTTCAGAGCCACCGCCCTCCAAGTTCAGTAATCGGAAGCCGCCTCTTCGACCGTCGCCTCCCTCCGTCCGATCTATGTTCTTCACACCACCACCGCCGCCTTCGAAAGCCCTCAAGTTCAGAGCCACCGCCGCCCAAGTTCAGCAATCGGAAGCTGCCTCTTCGACCGCCGCCTCCCTCCGTCATCTCTCTGTTCTTCACACCACCACCGCCGCCCAAGTTAAGCCACCGCCGCATTCGAACGCCCTCAAGTTCAGCCACCACCGCCGCCTTCGAACGCCCCAAGTTCAGCCACCACCGCCGCCTTCTGAACTCCGGCCACCGCCCCCTTCTCGGTGCATTGAACATTCGCCGGAGAAGAGGAAGGAGGCGGCAGATTTTGTAAATAATTTTATTGAACTTATACGTATAATTCTGTGAACTTTTGAATTTGTGGTATTGAACTTCTGAACTTGTGTTGAACTTGTGTTGAACTTGTCTTGAATGGTGTTGAAGTTTTCTGGTGTTTAATGGGGGAAAATCGTGAGAGAGAAAGAGGTAGATGGGAGAGTAGGATTGAACTTGCAGATATAGTTTTATGAACTTGCAAATACAGTTTTATGAACTTTCAGATATAGTTTTATGAACTTAATTATGTATTTTGATTTTAAGAGAGAGAGAGAGAGAGAGAGAGAGAGGAGAGAGGGGACGAGAGAGAGAGAGAGGAGAGAGGTGAGGGGTGACGGGAGATAGAGAGAGGAGAGAGGAGAGAGGAGAGAGAAAGGAGTAAATTAAGGGATATTATGAATCTTACCAATTTTAATTATATTAACTTCTAATCTCAGCCTTTGATCAAGATTGATCTGACGAACCAAATTGCGACTCCATTCTCCATTTAATATTGTGTTTCCGTAGAATGCAACCCTATATATATATATATATAGGGGAGGGCTACAGTGAAAACACTTCTTAAAATATAAATATAAACGTTTTTTAATGTACGAATTTTATCAAACAGGGTTACGAATTCATCTAATAGAGTTACGAATTGCGAAAAATAATTTTTTGTTACCTTTGGGATTCGAACTCAGGACCACGAATTCATCCTGAGGGTTACGAATCAACCGTAGATCTTGATGATCTAAGGGCTGAAAATCATTTATATTTTATACACTTAAGTGTGTTTTTATTCTAGCCCTCCCCTATATATATATATATATATATATATATATATATATATATATATATATAGTGAGGCTACCATGAAAACACCCTTAAGTGTATAAAATAAGAACAAAATCCTACCATCCATCTAACTCAAATCAACGAACAAGATCGAATTTTAATAAATTAGACGGTTCTTAAAATGTGATTGTCTAATTCGTAACCAAAACCTCCCAAAGGGTATAAATGTAACATGCTTATGTTGACTTTCCGATTCTCTTGGGAATGGATATGGAAATTTTTTATTCCATATCAAAATTAATTTGTATGGAATGAATTGAATATAAAATTAATTACTAGCAAACACATCCCTCCATTGAATCAGCCATTTTTAGTTTTACGATAGGAATGAGAATTTTATTATGAACTGGGAAGTGGGTGGTGGTTGCACGAATTTTATTTATTATGTTACGAATTAAAATGTGAGAAAGTTTGCACGAATTTTGTTAGTTATGTTACGAATTAAATATGAGGAAATTTGCACGAATTTTAATATAGTCACGAATTATAAGTAATGCTATTACGAATTTCAGAGGTGCAAAGTTGATAATTTTATTATAATTCATGGAAAATTTTCATTCTATGCACAAATCTGAAGTTCTTTTGTTACGAATTATATTTAGTACTTTGCAAATTTAATTTATGCTCGAACTGAAAGTAATGTTGTAACTTGGAAAATTTTTTATTTAGTCAAAGAATTATAAGTAATGCTGTTACGAATTTCAGAGTATTGTTTCAAGCAAAAATATAAGTAATGCTTTGAAGAAATAGAATGATGAATCCAGAATTATTAATTTGCTTCCGTTAATTTTACACGTTTGATGATAAAGACTCTGTGTTTTACGTTTCAGAAAATATTATGATTTAGGTTAGAATGATTTTAATAGGTGTAAGACGTGTGTTAAATAAAGATTTGATATATGGAAATAAAGCTTTGATATATTAAACAAATCTACTAATTCAAAATTAAATTGAGCAATTACATACTTAACCTTTTTCCAATTAGGCGTGAATATGTCTAGATTAGATTAGGCAAATCTCAAGCCATTAGATCAAACAATATTTAATGGACAAGATTTATCCATATTTTATACACTTAAAAGTGTTTTTATTATAGCCCTCCCATATATATATATATATATATATATATATATATATATTACATGTATAAACCTTCAATTTTATTATAACTATAAAATTATCACTTAATTTTCAAATCAATTTGAAATTAATTTTAAAATAAAATCTTGATTTTCTAATGTAGCATAGATAAGCTCATATATACTAATCAACCCCTATGTTATTAATTATAAAATACATCCAATAATATGAATTTCTTTTTAAATCTAACACGGGTCATAAATTGAGATGCTAAATTGTTGATCCGTGTTATTTTTTTATTTTATTTTTTAGAATTTATTGTGTGTATTTTAATAAGTTCTTCTCCCTTAATTGGTCACACATTTTTAATTATCTAATTATAAGTTTTAAATTGCCTACTCATTCAAATCGATGAAGTTTGAATAAGTAATTTTATGGAGATGATGTGACGATGAATTTAAATCTTGATCATTAGTTTAACTTCATATATATTTTTTTAAACAAAATTATTACATTGAAAATAAAGAAAAAAAAATACTAATACTTTAACTTTTTAAATAACTCGAATCCTCAACTTATTGATTAAAGGAAAAACTGTCTTACGATATCAATAGACTGCGCTTCATCGTTCATTTAATTTCATTAGAAATTTATTACCCTAATACTAGGCTAAGATATGCACTTCGACAAAATTTTAATCGTGGGTACTATTCCACCACGTTAGGAGGAGACTATTTTTCTTTTCTTTTTAAAAAATGAAGTATATTGGTTACTTATTTCGCCATTATGATTAGGACGTGACTTGATCCTTTATAATTTCTCTATATAGCAAAATTTGTTTTCTCTACTTGAAGAAATATCGTTTTCTCCACAAATTGAAGATCAGAAATAACTGAACATAGAATGATGGGCTCTTGAACGTCATACAGATGTATACCAGATCTCAATGAAGTTAAAGCCATCATCTTCCACGTGGACATGTCCACGCCATAATTTAGTAGACGAAATACGTTAGCCGTCTCTTAGATTTTACCACTTGTTCTCTTTGGGTTGCGTTTACCTTAATGAAAAAAGAAAGAAAAAATATATATTTATTTATTTTTTATTATTTTATATATTTATTCTAATGAAAAATTTTCTCCTAGTAAAATATAATATTTTAAAAGTGTAAAAATATTTTTCAATATTTTCTTGTCTTTTCATCTTTAGTAAATATATAATAAAAAAAATAAAAATTTTCTCATATTTTTTTATCCATCATTTTTCAATGAAAATTTTACAATCAAAATAAACGCACCTTTAGATTTTAATTTAAAGCGCTTGTCGTTTTATAATACTCCATATTATAAAGAGTGAACTAGTAAAAAAATAACTTTAAAATAATAATAAAAAATTAATCATTAAAATAAAATAAAAAATAAATAAATTTTTTTTAGGGAAAAAGGAACTTCATTAAAGCACAGCAAAAGAGTTCGACAGACAGGGGGAAGCAGCAGAAACAAAAACTGAAAAGCAATCACGAAGAGCTTGCTTAGCTAAACTATCAGCCACCTCATTTCCTTCACGAGGCGTCCAACTAAACGCGTGATGGTGTAAACTCGCCGTCAACGAACGGATGGAATCCAACGTCGAACCCAGATAAGAAAGATCAACTTGATTTTTAACCAGCAACCAATAAAGAACTTGACAATCCGTCTCGATAATGACATCATTGATCCCTTTCTCATTGCAAAACTTCAAACCCTCCAACACTGCTCTAGCCTCAGCCTCAATCGGCATGAAAACCCCCGGGAAGAAGCCATTCTTGCTGCCTATCACCTGATCCTCAACATTCTTGCACAAGATACCAAAACCCATACCCACAGAAGGATCCACCGCTGCATCACACAAAAGTTTAACTTGATTCTCACCGTCGCAGACGATCCTAGGAGGTTTATAGTTAACGGGCCGATCGCATACACTTTTTTTCCAAGAAGCTCGTTGAGCAATGAGAAGGCAGTCAGTATGCGAGATCTCTTTTTCTTGAAAAAGAAGTAAATTCCGTGCATACCAAATACTCCAAGCAAGATTAGCAAACACTTCGTGGAGTTCCTTATGGGGTATACATCGAATCTCTTCAAACCAGTCAGTCAAGTGAAGAGGCTCAGAGTGAGCAGGGTTCCCACGGCGAAGATGAGACACCTCCCAAAGAAAACCAGACCAGCAGCAATCCCTCAAAGCATGCTCTGTAGTTTCAACCTCAATTCTACATCTGCGGCATAACGGGTCTACATCAATGGATCGATGGCAAAGTCCATGTGCTGTTGGAAGAGCCCCTGCTAACACTTTCCACATAAATAACTTTACCTTCGGCATGACATTCAAACTCCAAATCCACTTCCACATACTGCTTAACCGAATAAGTGTTTTCTTTACCGTGAGGCCAGAAGAATCTATCACTCCTTGAAGAATTAATGGCAAAATTAGAAGAGATTGTCCACACCTCGGCAGCAGGTAAGAGATCAGTAAGTTTGCTCATATCCCACGCATTAAAGTCATCCAACAACAGAGCACTCGGATGAGCTTCCTCCAATCCCCTCGGCACCGAAGCTGTCCGATAATTCCCTTTCCCATCTGGTAACCACGCGTCAACCCCCATTCGAATTCTCGCTCCATCACCTAATCTCCAAGCAATCCCTTCTTCCAGCAACTTCTTTCCCACTAGTAAGATAGTCCAAACAAAAGAAGGATTATGGGCTTTACTAGCTAGTAAGATGTCCGTTCGGGGATAATAACGAGCTTTTAGAGACCGAGCTAAAATAGAAGTATCATTTTGACCAAGCCGCCATACTTATTTTGCCAGCAACGCTTGATTGAACCGATGGAGGTCTCTAAAACCAAGACCACCCTCAGCTTTGGCCATGCACAGCTTTTTCCAACTCTTCCAATGGATACGCCTTTCATCCAACTTCTGCCCCCAGAAAAAACTCGCCGCCACACTGTTAAGCTGCTGGCAGATTTGGTCCGGAATCATAAAGCAGCTCATAAGGTAAGTCGGAAAAGATTGAAGCACCGCCTTAATAAGAACCATTTTTCCGGCTCCCGAAAGAAGACGGCGTTTCCAATCCTTTGATTTTTTCCTTGTACGATCCACAAGCATTTGAAAAATCTCTGTCTTAGATCGACCAACAATGCTAGGAATGCCCAGATAATTGCCGCTTCTACCTTGGCATTGAACACCAAGCTGCCCAGCCAATAAAGCTCTCGTCTCCTCCACAACACCGCTACTAAAAGAGATTGTAGACTTCTCCAAATTGACCATCTGCCCAGAAACACATTCATAACTATGGAGGATATTCTTAATCACAGCAACTTCAGCGGTGTTAGCTCTACCAAACACAATACAGTCATCTGCAAAAAGAAGATGACTAATCCTTGGAGCAGAACGACAGAGACGTGCACCATGAAGAAGCTCACGAGTTTCAGCACGACGAAGTAAGCCTGAAAGAGCTTCAGCACAAAAGACAAAGAGAAAAGGCGAAAGAGGGTCGCCCTGGCGCAATCCACGGCTGGGCTCAAACTCAGTACCTGGAAAACCATTCACAAGAACACGGAAGGACACAGAGGTGACACAGCGCATAATAAGATCAACAAACGACGAATGAAAACCAAGGTGGCGCATCATAACATCCAAAAAATTCCACTCAACCCTATCATAAGCCTTAGCCATATCTAATTTGTAAGCAAAAACACCGTGGGCTTTGGCTTTATTGATTTTCATCATATGAAAAATCTCAAAAGCGAGGATAGCATTATCAGTGATATGACGTCCAGGAACAAAAGCAGATTGACTATCATGAATAACGGAAGGAAGAATAAGCTTAAGGCGATTTGTGATAACTTTAGAGATTAACTTATATATAACATTACATAAGCTAATGGGGCGAAAACTTACTCTCACAATTGTGTTCTTACTGTTTAATCTATTTTAGGAGTGAATTCAGAATTCGAGCCTCCTAACTCCTGAATTAACAAGTTTGATAGCCCCGTTCGAGAATTAACATATTTTAGACGTGAATTTACGACTTGGCTAATCCTAACTTATGAATTACTCCATTTTGGATATGAATTCACGAGTTGGAGCGTCCAAAATCGTGAATTGACTAATTATTATAAGATAATTTATGAGTTAGAGCTTCTAACTCTAGAAATATTCTATTATGAGATAGAGTCTTTTTTATGTGTTTTGTATCTATTTTATGTTTGGGAGTTTTCGAGGAAGGGGCTCATGGAGACTGAATTAGACACAATGAAACTGCTTTTTTGGGATTTTGGGAAGGTGTCCTAACGATCAAGTCAAATCAAGCTTGCAGAATGGATAAACTTCAAAGTTTGAGGCAGACATTTGTCAACCGTCGAACGCGATCTTGATCAAGTGGATAGTATACCGCTTAAGGAAGAAGTTTCGCTGTTACCAGGATAAGATGAAGTTGAATTCTGAGAGCACGTATGAAGTCAAGGCTATTGTCGTCGACCAAGACGTCGGTCTGACTATCACTCAAAATCAACAATTCATCATGAGGGCCCCCCATACACCTATTCGAGACCCTCCGGACCTACCAATTGGTATCAGAGTAGGTTGTTCGCAATAACAATTTTGCTTTGATCAGGTTCTACTGAACTAGATTCTTTTTCTTAAAGGTCTCGAAATCTTTCCTCTTACACATAGTGCTTACTGCTTTTTCTATCTGTTGTTTTCTGTTTTTTTTTCTATGGAAACTAACCACAACAGAGTATCCTCACTACCTATGTTTAGTATTTGAACATACGACATATGGAAGTTTCGACTTGAAAGCTTCCTCACCGCCCAACATTGCCGAATGTGGGAAGTCATTACTAAAGGACCCATCATCATCACGGAGGTGATCAAAAGGGTTCCTCTAGACACAACCGGAGATCCTTTTGATGAAGTCCAGATCAAATCAAAGGCTGACTTCACCACAGAAGAAAGAAAGCAAGATGAGCTCGACAACCTCGCCAAAAGCGCATCTCCGGCACAGTTCCAGACAAGCATGTCACCAAGATCATCAAGTGCAGAACTGTAAAGGAGATGTGGGACATTCTAGAAGGAATGTGCATCGGATCAGAGGAGATAAAGGAGAACAAGTTATCAATAGCTTGTCAAAAATTCGACTCATTCCCCATGCTAAAAAATGAATCTATCGACGAGATGGAACTCAGATTCAACCAGATCTTGAACGAAGTTCAATCCATCTCGAAGGACAAATACACTTAACGAGAGATAAATTTAAAGATTCTACGAGCACTTCCGCGAGAAGATTGGAAGATCTATGCAGTTTCTCATCAGAAGAAGCCAAGATTCAACTAGCTCCCAACAAACAAGCTTTTCTCTGATCTCGTGGCGAATGAGTTCGACATCCAGAGAAATCTTGAAACAAAGAAAGCTGGAGGATCAAACGAAGATGCTCCATCAGCCTCAAAAGGAGCGGCGCTAAAAGTTTCAGCAAAGGAAAATAAGAAGCAGTCAAAGGAACCAACGGAACTCAAAGCAGAAGACTTCTTAAGTCTAATATGCCCTATTGACTGAAAGATTTAACAAGATAGAATCCAAATTCCGCAAGTACAGGAAGTTCCACAAACAGTACTACAAAGAAAAAGAGAGAGAAAGCAAGTCCAGATATTCCACTGATAGAAGCGGAGAAAGGAAGTCAACCGCTATTGATCTAAAAGATGTGGAATGCTATGGATGCAAAAAGAAAGGGCACTATCGATCTGAATGCCCTAAATTGTCGTAGTCTGAGCGCAAAGAGAAGAAAGCTATGAGAGAACGCAAATATGCGAAAAAGAAAGCGATGGTTGCTGACGATGCAGGATTTTTCGAATATGCATCAGAATCATCTGCCTTCAACTCCACCAGCTCAGATGATGAGAGCCAAGCTCTCATGGCCAATGACACTGAAAGCGTGGGTTGATTTATGCCTAATTGTTCTAATTTTAGGGGCTTGCATGTGCATATTTTAAGTTAAATCTTCTGGAAATTGGTGCGTTTTATGGTGTATTTTATGCTTTGCAGGAGATTTAGGATTTCGAGATAAAGAGTGCAAATGTTGGTGAAGTTTGGGCTAAGAATTACGTTTTTGTGCATACTCTGACGCGTCAGAGAAGCGAAGCCCCGTGCTGCAGAGAAATCCAATCGCCAGAGAAATCCAATCGCCAGAGCAGAGGAATCACAAGCCAGAGAAGTCATTCGCCAAAGCAGCGAAATCACAAGTCAGAGGGGAGAAAAGTCATCGCAGCGAAGTCATCGCAGCGAAGTCAGAGCAGAGAAATCGAATCCCAGAGCAGTGAAGTCAACCAGTCAGAGGGGAGAAAAGTCAGAGCAGCGAAGTCAATCTCCAGGCCAGAGAAATCACTTCGCTGCTGAAATCACTCGCCAGAGTAATCACTTCGCTGCAGAGCAGAGAAACCCGAAAGCGCCAGAGGAATCAAAAGCGCCAGATGAATCATAAGCGCCAGCGGAATCACCAGTCAGAGAAATGCGCCAGAGCGGAAGCCGTTTCTCTGACAGAAGCCATTTATCTGACGACATCCGTTCCTCTGGCGAGAGCTGCGAATTCGGCCAGAGTAGGAGTGTTTCCAGAGCGCGCGTCACAGCTGGAGAGTTGCCTTATCTTGCACGATTCTATTGCCTTTAGAATTCTACTTTGCATGGCAACTTCCATGGTGATCTAGAGGGATTTGAAGTCTATAAATAGGGCCATAGTTTTCATTGTAAAATAATCCCTTGCCCTAATTTTTGGACGCCTTTGAGATCTGTTGGCATCCGAAGCTTATGATTTACTTGCTTTCATAGTTGTCGATTTTAATTGTTAGGTTTCAATTTAGTTTTGTTTAGTTTCTTGGATTGTGATTGAGTGACACAATTACATGTTCAAGACGTTTACGGTATTTCGTATTTCAATTCAATTTCTTTTGTTTAATCATGTTTATGTTTTTCGTTCATGTTTATGCTTTCTTTTTAATTATGCAATTTAAATTATGCACTTTAGTTTACGCCTAGATTAGAAGTCTTTAAATTTACAATTATTTAATTTCATAAGTTAGGTTTAATTTAAGTTCTTTAAAATCTTGCCTAGGGTTTAATAGTTCAATTCGCCTAGTTAATTTTAAGTTCGATTTTTAATTAAGTTTTTAATTCTAAGTTTTAGTTTAATAATCAAACTCTTTACTGCTTTCTTTACTGTTTTTCCTGCGAAACAATTAGAAGCCCTTAAAGACTTTCCTTGAGAGATGACACTGGGTCAACTTACCATCATTAGGATGTCCTTGTTCTATTGCAAGTCAAACTAGAGGTGTTCTAGGTTGAGTCAAATTTTGGCGCCGTTGCCGGGGAAAGTTTTAGGCGTTTTAGTTGTGTCGTTTTTACTAGCTTTATTTAAATTTCTGTTATTTTCATTTTTATATGTTTCTTCCACCCGGTGCGTTTAATCCGTGTGTTAAGTGTTGTGTATGCAGGGACGCCGTAGTCTAAAAAGAAAACTAACTTCCCCGCTGGATAACACTCGCACACATACCAGAGCAGACGTGTTATACTCTGATTCTGATTCTGAGGCGCACTCTGAAGCCGCCAGCTCTGAATCTGACCAAGCAGAGCAGAATACATACGAGGAGAAAAAAGTCATGGCGCATAATATGGAATACATGGGAGACTTCACCAGGCCGGTGATCGGAGATACCAACACGTCGGCAATCGTGCTCCCCACTGCTGTGAGAAACTACAATCTCAAACCCAATGACTCGAGTTTACTGTCGGTTTTTCATGGGATGCCAAGCGAGGATGCGCTGCAATTCATTCGGGATTTTTGCACCCAAGTGCAAACCATACCACTGCTTAGCCTCACGGAGGACCAACTCAAGCTCAAGTGCTTCCCCTATGCACTTAAAGACCGGGCGAGGACGTGGATGCTATCTCTGCCGCCCAACTCTATCACTACGTGGGGAGAAGCTTGTGAAAAGTTTATGCTCAAGTACTATCCAAGCCACAAGACACAGGAGCTCAGAATGCAAATCATGGAGTTCACCCAAAGATCGGACGAGCCCTTACACGAAGCGTGGGATAGATATCAAGAACTCCTCCGTCAATGTCCACAACATCAATTTCCAAACGTGATGTTAATGCAGTTTTGCTACGATGGGTTAGTAGAAACTGCCCAATTCATGGTGGACAGCACTGCAGGAGGTAACATAGCTCGGAAGACTACAGCAGAGCTGAAAGAGATATTCAAGACTTTAGCCGAGAGCTCACAACAGAAATCAGTCCATGGGAAGAGAGTTGAGGCCAGCTCTATGACGCAACAGTTTGAGCTACAGAAGCAAGTAGCCGATCTTGTGAGACAAGTGCAGCATCTTAAGATGGGCAAGATGGAAACTCCTTCCGTCCCGGTGCAGAATGGCGAGCCTTGTGGTATTTGTGGAGATTTAAGCCATGGAGCTAATGAGTGCCATAGAATGGGAGAGTTTACTCCGGAGGGTGAAGCTGAAGTCTATGCTGCACAAGGATTTCAGAGCTATAATCAAATGCAGAGCAGACCTGGCTTCGTGCAAAACTACAATCAAGGCCAGAGCAGACCTGGCTTCGTGCGAAACTACAATCAAAGCCAGAGCAGACCGCAGAATTATAATCAAGGGCAGAACGTCAATAATGGATGGAGAGGTCAGCAGCCCTGCCCACCGCAACAAAATTTTCCCCAACAATATCCATCGAGGTATCAACAGCAAGGGAATTTTCAGCCTTTGCAGCAACACGCTCAGAAATCATCACTTGAAGATACGTTGCAAGCTTTCATGGAGATTAGCAAGCAAAATATTGAGATGACTAAGCAGAATATGGAGTCTCAAGCATCCACCATAAAAAGACTTGAGACCACCGTAGGGCAACTGTCGGGCACCTTGAACCAATTGCAGCAGCAGCAGTAGCCCGGAAAATTTCATGGTCAACCTCTGCACACTCACCAAGCTTTAGCTATCACTGCTCTCGAAGAGCAGACTTGGATACCGGAACAAACATGGATTCCGGAGCAGACCAGGGTACCAGAGCTGACATGGATGCCTGAACCAACTATGGTACTAGAGCAGAAGAAGGTAACAACGCTGCCCAACCCAGCCTTGTCGAGTGTAGCGCTGCCCAGCTCAGCCCTGCCGAGTGCAGCGCTGCCCAGTTCAGCCCTGCCGAGTGCAGCGCTACCCAGCCCTGCACCACCAGATCCAGTCCTGTAGAAGTCAGCCTTGCCGAATCCAACTTTGCAGACTCCAACTATGCAAAACCCAGCTCTGCAGATTTCAGCCTTGCAGAATCCAGCCCTGCCAATTCTAGCTATGCAACCTCCAGCCTTGCAAAATCCAGCTATGCCAAATCTAGCACTGCACCATCCAGCTATGCGGTATCCACCAGTACAAAATTCAGCTATGCAGCATTGCAGAATCCAACAGAAAAAGACGACAGAGCCGATAAGGCGGCCTGAGCCGAAACTTCACAAGTCCACTAAGCCATATCGATCGCCGAAAGCTGTCCAACATCCCAGCCCACCTCTACCACCACCGAGTGGTGATCCAACCCAACCATTACCGAAGCAAGGAGATCCGGGCAGCTTCGTTCTTAGTATTGGTTTGGGTAGAGCTGGAGAATTCTCGGGAATGTTAGATTTAGGTGCAGCAATCAACTTAATGCCGTTTGCCATTTTTCAGAAATTGGGCAGGAACGAACATGAGCTTAAAAGCACGAATCTGAGACTTCAGCTCGCTGATGGCACAATATGCAGCACCTGTTGCATTTTAGAGGATGTCGAAGTCATGGTGAGAGGAATTAAAGCACTTGTAGACTTTGTGGTGCTCGATGCAGGGCAAGGCATTACTGGAGAAAATGGCCATCTTGTTCTGCTTGGCCGGCCGTTTATGGCGATTACCCAGACCCGCATTGATGTGGGATCTGGAACTGTGAGTATGGCCGGGTCCTGTAGATCGGTAACATTTTCTATGTTCGATAAGAAGCCTGTTATTCCTACTTCGTTATTGCATTTTTGTTCTTTTGTTGAGATGTCTGACCTTGTGAATGAAGGGGAAATTTTCAGCGCTAACAGTCTGTTGCCTAGCATTCCAGCTATGACAATCGTGCCAGCTTTGCTCAGTCCAGCGCTGCCCAGTTCAGCGCAGTCCAGTGTAGTGCGGCATAGTCCAGCTCAGCAGAGCTCAGACCTGACAAGCCCAACTCTGCCCAGTCCGCCAGCTCCGACGAGCCCAGCTCTGACGAGTTCGCCAGCGCAGATCACCACTTGCCAAAAGGTGACTGAGGAGAATTTTGGAGTAGACGACCATAGCGTGAGGCCGTCCTTTGAGCAGCAGAGCTCGCCGTTGGTGGTGGGGTCTGCAGCTCTGCACGATCCTCATTGATGAATAAAAAACTGAAGTCGGGCTGGCGACTTTAAATCTAGCGCTTGGTGGGAGGCAACCCACCGTTGGTTTATGTTTTTCTTTTTTTTGCTTTTCTTGTTCTTTCCTTGTTTTTAGTTGTTTTCTTGAGTTTTTCCTAAGTTTTGGTTGCCTTTGGATACTATGATGCTTGGTATAGCACTGCAATTCTCAATATGCCGCCAGCGCTGCTGCCACCACCGCTTCTGCTCTGCCAGCGCTATACTTCTCCGCGCTGCACTTCTCCGCGCTGCTCTGCCAGCGCTGATCTGATTCAGCGTGGCCACTTTCTACTCTGCATCGACCACAAATTCCCCTCTTCACCACTTCGCACGATGCTTCAGTTTCTCAATGCCGATAATCAGGGACGTATTCTCCACTCTTTTTATTTCTTTTGTGCCCTGAGGACATGGCATGCTTTAAGTGTGTGTGGGGGGGTGTTTTATTGTGATTATATTTTCAATTGGGCGAGATTAGTCTTTCTATGCATAGTTTTTGGTCTCGAATCTTGCCAATTTTTATGAATTTGTGGAAGAGTAGATGGTTTTCGATGCGAATTTTGGGTTTGTGAATGAATGGTGGTTATTCTTGTTTTACTCTTGATATATGTTTCTTGTTTATGCAAAGAATTTGAGTTTTGTTGCAACATGATTGTAAGTTAGTAAAACGTGATTTATCCGGTAGATGCTAGAAGGAGTGTTGTCATTGTGATTGCCTACGATCGTATCTTATCTGTGAAATGTGAAAAATGTTGGACGAATTGCCAACCCTGAAAATGCCAGCTCTGAAACATCTGGCCTGTTCTGAAACGTGACAGCTCTGAGTCTCTGCTCCTCTAGTCTAACTATGAGCATGGGAAACCACGTGAAAAGACTTTGGATTACATTCAAATGGTTTTTATTTCACGAATTATGGCTCAACTGTCGAAAATCTTAAGCACACAAAGTGTGAAAAATGGTGATATTGATTATAAAGGCAATCACATTAGGGAATTCACTTCTAGCGGAGAATTGGGTCTGATCGAATTGCTTACATTACTCTTTTGTTGCTTCTTAAACTTTGAGTTACTTGCATGATCGAGATATGTGTGTTGATTGTAAAATTTTGAATTGACTTTGAGAATGTTTGGATGGAAATTAGCATTGTTGAAATCAATCTCTTCCTAGGATTCATATGGATTTTGCTTGAGGACAAGCAAAAGGCTAAGTGTGGGGGGGTTGATTTATGCCTAATTGTTCTAATTTGGGGCTTGCATGTGCATATTTTAAGTTAAATCTTCTGGAAATTGGTGCGTTTTATGGTGTATTTTATGCTTTGCAGGAGATTTAGGATTTCGAGATAAAGAGTGCAAATGTTGGTGAAGTTTGGGCTAAGAATTACGTTTTTGTACATACTCTGACACGTCAGAGAAGCGAAGCCCCGCGCTGCAGAGAAATCCAATCGCCAGAGAAATCCAATCGCCAGAGGAATCAATATCAGAGCAGAGGAATCACAAGCCAGAGAAGTCATTCGCCAGAGCAGCGAAATCACAAGTCAGAGGGGAGAAAAGTCATCACAGCGAAGTCATCGCAGCGAAGTCAGAGCAGAGAAATCGAATCCCAGAGTAGTGAAGTCAACCAGTCAGAGGGGAGAAAAGTCAGAGCAGCGAAGTCAATCTCCAGGCTAGAGAAATCACTTCGCTGCTGAAATCAAACCCAGAGAAATCACTTCGCTGCTGAAATCACTCGCCAGAGAAATCACTTCGCTATACAGCAGAGAAACCCGAAAGCGCCAGAGGAATCAAAAGCGCCAGAGGAATCATAAGCGCCAGCGGAATCACCAGTCAGAGAAATGCGCCAGAGCGGAAGCCGTTTCTTTGACAGAAGCCATTTCTCTAACGACATCCGTTCCTCTGGCGAGAGCTGCGAATTCGGCCAGAGTAGGAGTGTTTCCAGAGCGCGCGTCACAGCTTGAGAGTTGCCTTATCTTGCACGATTCTATTGCCTTTAGAATTCTACTTTGCATGGCAACTTCCATGGTGATCTAGAGGGATTTGAAGTCTATAAATAAGGCCATACTTTTCATTGTAAAATAATCCCTTGCCCTAATTTTTGGACGCCTTTGAGATCTGTTGGCATCCGAAGCTTAGGATTTACTTGCTTTCATAGTTGTCGATTTTAATTGTTAGGTTTCAATTTAGTTTTGTTTAGTTTCTTGGATTCTGATTGAGTGACACAATTACATGTTCAAGACGTTTACGGTATTTCATATTTCAATTCAATTTCTTTTGTTTAATCATGTTTATATTTTTCGTTCATGTTTATGCTTTCTTTTTAATTATGCAATTTAAATTATGCACTTTAGTTTACGCCTAGATTTGAAGTCTTTAAATTTACAAGTATTTAATTTCATAAGTTAGGTTTAATTTAAGTTCTTTAAAATCTTTCCTAGGGTTTAATAGTTCAATTCGCCTAGTTAATTTTAAGTTCGATTTTTAATTAAGTTTTTAATTCCAAGTTTTAGTTTAATAATCAAACTCTTTACTGCTTTCTTTACTGTTTTTCCTGCGATACAATTAGAAGCCCTTAAAGACTTTCCTTGAGAGATGACACTGGGTCAACTTACCATCACTAGGATGCCCTTGTCAAATTAGAGGTGTTCTAGATTGAGTCAGCCGACAACAGCTACGACAACGGAATGAATGAGCCAGAGGTAAACTCTTACTCAAAAACTCTTTATACTGATAACTCCTTGTTGTTTATAGGAGACTACTCAGAATTTGGAGATAGCTTAGTCGACGAAACTGAAGCGTACGATCAACTCATGACTGATCACTGTTGGTTAAGGAAAATGTTCGAAGATCTTTTGATCCAGAATCAGAAAATGGAAAAGGAGATCAATGAAGAAAGAATCAAGAATCAAACGATCATCTACTTTCCAGATGAAACCTGTCTTGATGGACTGATCTTGGAGAACAGTCGACTGAAAGAAAAGCTCAGAATTTCTACATCAGAATGTGATAGAGCATCTCATGAAATTAAGAGGCTCAATCACAAATTGGAGGAAACAGTCAAAGACTGTATGATGAAATCTCCCATGATGACTAACTTTCCTTCAAAAGCTCTTGTGGGAAGCATCGGAGGAACGGTGGTTCCTGCCGATAAAGGAAAGAATATCATGACGAAGAAAGTAACTGACACATATGAAGACAACACTTCGGAAGAGTCTAGGGATCATGATATGGAAGAAATTCAGAAGCAAAAATTGATGGAAAGAAGAAATGTTCCTCTTCCTCAAAGCTACAGACGAGCTAAGGAGGCCCCCCAACCAGTTCATCCTACTAAGACGACTGAAAAGCAAATTTCAGTCAAAATATAGGGAAGGAACATCGGGACTAAAATGACAACATGTCAACGAAGAACAGAAATAGAGTCTTCCTCACCGATCCAGGGGAAAGAACAACAGAAACAATCAGAAACTGAAATCAGTTCAGTTCCGAAGAGAACAACCATGGAGACGAATTAGTGATAAGTCCAGATGAGCTAAAGATTATCCACAACAGCATGCAAATGGACATCAGAAGACTCATGTTCCACAACATCAGTCAAGACTCCATCAGTCGAGGACAACTCATGTATCTCAAAGGAGATACTCAATGGAGCAAAGGAAACCTCAATACTTCACCAGAGAAAGATTCTACAAAAGCAAAGGAAAGCTCAATAGAAGAAAGCTCATGTGCCAACTGAAGAACCAACCACTTCAGTCAGACAACCAGCCAAGCGCAAAAGATCAGCACGAAGACCAGTTCTAAAGCAGATATGGGTTCCAAAAGGAACACGAGCTAACAATGAAGGACCCAAATCTTGATTGGGTACCTAAATTAACTCTTCCTTGCAACGCAAAAATAGAAAACACAAAAAGAAGGAAGAAGTTAAAGCCTTGATCATAACATGGTACCTGGATAGCGGCTGCTCGAAGCACATGACGGGCTACAAAGAATATTTCACTCAATATGTTGAGAAAGCTGGATCAAAAGTTGCATTCGGAAACAACTCGATCGGTGAAATAAAAGGCTATGGTGTACTCGACATGGGTATCGCCAGTATCAGTAATGTTAGCTATGTTTCTAAATTAAAACATAATTTGTTGTCTCTGAGTCAATTTTGTGACAGCGGATTTGTAGTGAAGATCAAGAAAGATGAATTCGCTGTAAGAAATAGTCAGAAGAAAGTGGTGCTGAGAGGGATCAGACAAGGAAGTCTCTACGTCTTATCATGGGAAGCTAGCCGTCCTGAAACCTGTCTTATCAGTAAAAGCAGCTCAGAGCTCAACTGGCTATGGCACAGAAGACTCAACCACCTCAACTTCAAAACGATCAACAAACTTGCTAAGCATCAACTGGTAGAGGCTTACCCTCTATTGTGTTCCAGAAGAAGCAAGAATGTGAAGCATGTTAAAGAGGAAAGCAAACTAGGACGTCATTCAAGTCAAAAACAGGACACTTCTCTGGAAGGATCCTTCAACTACTTCACATGGATCTATTTGGCCCAATCTCCCCCAGAAGTTACAACGATAGGAAATATACCTTAGTTGTCGTGGATGACTATTCTCGATATACTTGGATCATATTTCTCTACAATAAGAGGGAGACACTGCTGGAATTGCCAAAGCTGTTGAGAAGACTAAGCGTTGAAAAGGAAGTCAACATCATCAGCATCAGATCAGATCGATGGACTGAATTCCTCAATGCCGTCATTCGTGACTACTGCGAAGAACGAGGAATCAGTCATCAAACCTCTGCAGCAAGAACACCACAGCACAATGGAGTAGCAGAAAGAAGAAACATGTATTTTAAGGAAGCAGCAAGGAAAATGCTAGCCGAATCAAAGCTCCCTTTGAAGTTTTGGGCTGAAGCAGTCAACAACGCTTGCTACACACAAAATCGCTCCTTCCTCACTCAAAGACATGGGAAGACTCCATACGAGCTATGGAAGAACATGAAGCTTTCAATCTCATACTTTCATGCTTTCGGTTCTCGGTGTTTCATTCACAACAATGACAAAAGGAAGTTAAACACATTCGATAGCAAGGCTGATCCAGGAGTTTTTCTTGGATACTCTGGAACTGAACGATCCAGCAAAGCCTATCTAGTGTTTAACTCTCAAACTCTTTGTGTGGAAGAAACACCACATGTTATTTTTTATGAGTCTACTGATGATTTCAGGATACAGGAAATTGAAAGAAATGCTGAGAACACTGAAGTTTCCAGAACTGAAATGAAAAGCACCGAACCCTCTACAGTATTTGTGTGGGGACCAGGAAAAGAAGAGGAAACTGAAAAGCTTCTGTATCAGAAGATCAGTCAAAGGTCTGAAGATCTGACTGGAGTTACTACAGATAGCATCAATCAAGGTGGAACTCCAACAGCCGAAGAACAAGTTGAACCTGCTGCAGCAACACCAGTTCCACACTCCCCTGCTCGAGAAACTTTTGAAGGACTTAGAACCATCCTGACTAAAGAACCTCCACCCTCGCCAGAAGAAATAAAAAAGTATCGAAGATGGTTTGAACTCCACTCAAAGGAGAACATTATCGGAGAACTATCAGACGGTGTAAAGACTCAAAGATCAATGTGCAATCTCGTCTACGGCATAAACCAAAACTGCATCAATGAAGATAAGAATTTCAGCTATTTTTTATCATCTACAAAGCCCAAGGACATTGAAGAAGCTCTCAAGTCTACTCATTGGGTTATCCCAATGCAAGAAGAACTCAATGAATTCAACTGAAATTCAGTTTGGGAACTTGTGGATCGACCAGACGATGCAAAAGTGATGGGTTTGAAATAGATTTTCAAAAGCAAGAAAGACAAAGAAGGTCACGTGGTGAGAAACAAAGCAAGGATAGTGGCCAAAGGGTACAGTCAAGAAGAAGGAATCGACTACGATGAAACTTTTGCACCAGTTGCAAGATTGGAAGCAGTCAGGCTTTTCTTAGCCTTTGCCGCTCACAAAAAATTCAAAGTACACCAAATGGATGTGAAGTGCGCATTTCTCAATGGAGTGCTCACCGATGAAGTCTATGTGGAACAACCTCCGGGTTTTGAGGTTGATGGACCAGAAAAGGTGTACAAGCTGAAAAAAGCGCTCTATGGATTGAAGCAAGCTCCAAGAGCATGGTATGATACTCTTTCTGAGTATCTAGTTGAACAAGGATTCAAGAAATGATCAGTTGACAAAACCTTGTTCACTTTAAAAGAAGGAGAAGATCTCATACTTGTTCAAATTTATGTCGATGACATAATCTTTGAATCCAAATCCGAACGCATGTGCAAGAAGTTTGCTGACATAATGAGTAAGAAGTTTCAGATGTCAATGATGGGAGAAATTAATTTCTTTCTTAGATTACAAGTCAAGCAGAACAATGAAGGAATACTGATCAATCAGTCGAAGTACGCCAAAGAACTGATTACCAAGTTCGGTATTCAGCACATGAAATCAGTCAAGATTCCAATGAACACAAACTGGAAGGTAGATCCAGGATCGGAAGAAAAACCTATATCTTCAACCAAATACAGAGAAATCATTGGATCATTACTATATTTGACTGCTAGCAGACCAAATATCACGTATGCAGTTGGGGTTTGTGCAAGATATCAATCAGATCCAAATGAAGTTCATATGGATGCAGCAAAATGAATTTTGCGATATCTCAAAGGCACACCCAACTTAGGATTGTGGTATCCAGCTGACGACGACTTCAAGCTCTCCGGATACTCAGACTGAAATTTTGCAGGAAGCAAAATTGATCGTAAATCAACTTCGGGAACTTGTTAATTCCTAGGCAACAAACTTATCTCTTGGTTTTCAAAGAAACAGACTTCAGTCGCCACTTCTACAACTGAAGCTGAATATGTTGCTGCGGGAAGCTGTTGTTCACAACTCCTATGGCTAGTCCAACAACTGAAGGACTATGGGATCGAAGAAAAGGAAGTCAATTTATTGCGACAGCTCTAGTACTATTGCAATCTCATAGAATCCAGTTCATCACACAAGAGTCAAGCATATTGAGATCCGGCATCACTTCATTCGTGATCATGTGGAAAAGAAGAATGTCTCTATTGAATGGATTCCGACCGCAGTTCAGAGAGCAGACTTGCTTACCAAAGCTCTTCCTGAAGATAGGTTCAACGATCTTTGTGGAAGAATCGACCTCATCAACCCTGAAGAATGATGCTGCTTTTGAAGATCTCAACTGCAGTCACGATGACTGTTGCTCAGCCAACTGATGCTCCTCAACTACTAACGTGACAATCAAAGAAGATGTGTCTACATCTGAGGGGGAACTTATTCTTATAAGTCAACCATAAGCAATGGTATCGACTGACTACAATGATCAGTCGATCAGTAAGTATCTTCAACTTACCCTGTGTAAATCAGTTAATTCAGTTATGAGTACTTGATAGTCTTTAAAAATATTTCTCTAACTGATCAGTATGTTTCAAAGACTTTAACTGATTGTTAGAAAATGAAATATCCGTGAAGGACAAGTACTTTTAAGGGATTTTAAAAATTATTTTAACTTGTCCTGATCCTTTACTCAAAGTGTTTCCAACCTTTTTGCCTCTGAAATGAAAATCTTGAAAATCTCATTGATTTGACAAAATGCAATGATTTTTCTTACCTTTTGAAGCTTTCGTCCTCTACAGTGACGGCGGACGTGAAATTTTTCTTCAAAAAGATTTTAGGCACCTTTTTCGAAAAACTTTTCATCTTTTGTCTTGGAAATATAGTCTATATATTCCCTGATGCCTTCAATTGTTTTCTTCAACAACAAACATCTCTCCATAGCCTCCTCTGTGAGAATTTTTTCTTTCAATAGTTGTAGAAGAATTTCGTTCCGACTAAGGAGAGTTCAATGACAACGAAATCATGGAGTGCGAGAATGACGCTCACACACTTGGTCTTCACAGGACCCTTCCACTGGATCTCAACGTCTCTTCGACGTCAAGCTTGTTTCTACCCTCACTTATATCCAGCGACAAGAGTGTCTTCCATCCTAATGCTCGGCGCCAAGAAGCCTCTCCGCTTCTGGAGGATAAGGTTTGAAGTACCTCTCTTCAAAGAGGACTTCACCTGGCCTTCAGGCTTCTCTCACATCTTTTGTGAGCTTCCATGGTGTGCAACAACAATGAGCAGTAGCTCGTTGTCAACCGGCGCAACCTACCGCACATGGTCGTCTCACGATAGACCTAGTGCTGGGTCATCGACAGTGTTAGTCCTCACGACTATCGTTGATTCTATTTTTCCTTCTCACATCCCTTCTCCGTTTGCATGACGAGCCGCTCTTTTGCACTACTTTTTTCACCAAAGGCTCGGCATGCATTTCTATCATCTCCCTCCTCACCTCAAACACTCCTCTTCCCCACCTCTTCTTCTCTTCTTACCCCTTATAGGTCCCTATGCATAGCCGCATTACATGAATATCTTCAAAATGCTATGCATACTCTCCTTTCCTTCAACCCTCATATTCTCCACCTCCCAGCCTCTTCTCCGTCTCTTCTGCATCTCTGGACTCACCCTCTTCTCGAATCCTCTCACGAGTTTCTGAGACTAGGAGTTGGGTACCATCTGATCATAGCTTCCATCATTAGCTCTCTTTTTTATGTTGCCAAAAAGGGGGAAAGTAGAAGTCAGAGAAAAACCTTCTCAAAAGTTGGTTCTCTGCATCTTCTCGAAAGACTGAAGATGGTAAAGCAAAAGGATCACCAGAAGTTTCATGATGACATTCCAGTAAGACCTCAAGTCAATGGAAAATAAGTGTGAAAGGAACAAGCTTAGGAACATGAAGATGAAGATAAAGATCAAAGAAGTTCAAGGCGCAGACAAGCATACTGTTGGAGTTCATGGGTTTCCATGTGTTTTTCTTTGTTGTTTTTACTCCTTTGTATGTTTTGCTCTGTACCTCAACTCATTTCTCATCAGTTACTTTAATTAAAAGAACTTCTTTTTTATCTCAACCTAAAGACAATAACTTTGTGTCCAGGCTCTGATTAATGTCTTTCAGTTTTGTCTTCGTTCAGTTTCTTTGAACTGTTGTGTTCTTCCTCCAAAGTGCAAGTCTTAGGTCCTATTGTTAAGGGGGAATAGTATTCACCCTGTTTAATAACTTGTGCTTTGAGTTCAGTCTTTTTCTTGCTTAGAACTGTTGTGTGGTTTTGGCATCATCAAAAAGAGGGAAATTGTTGAGAACTTAATGAAATATCCTAATCCTAGTTTTGATGATACCAAAATCAATAGGTTTCACTTGTAATAGACTAGAACTGTTCGAACTCAAGTGTTAGAGTTATTTTTCTAGTTTAGTTGGTGTTTTGAAGACTGAAGACTGAAGAACGAAGGGCCGAAGACTGAAGACACCGACTGATTCAACGATTAAGGCAAAGTCAAATACTGATATTTGACTTATCAGTCGAAGGATCAGTTTCGACTGATTACTTAATACGCGCCACGTGGATTCAGCGGACTGATACTAAAGTCAAGTATCAGTTAAACATTCTTCCTCGGACTGAATCTCCTATGTTCAAAGGAAGCCACGCACTCCAAAAGTACAGCCGCATTAAATGCAGAGATCTCAGGATCGTCCTTTCTCTGCAGAGGCCATTCCTTTTTGGTGATTACCTTTTTAGAGATGTCTCACCTCCTACTCTTTAAAGTAGTCGTTCTCACCAAACAAGGAACCTCGAAGATTGAAGCCTCAGCCCAAGTTTAAATTACTCTCTAACGTAAGAAATCTTGAAGACCATCTCCGCCAACTGATCTATTCAAGACGTCTCCTATAAATTGTGCTCGAGGATCACTTCAATCTTCACCGATTCAACAACATAAGGTGAAACGCTGCCGAATTCGTTACTCAACAAAACCAAGCCTCCCCAAAATTTGAATCGAAGAAGAGAATTACAAAGCAAAAAATCAGTCACTGCTGATTGCATACATTCTCTTAGAACTTAGGCAAATATTGTATATCCAAAGCCTAGGTAAAACTGACTGCAAAGAACTTGTTCTTTGTGGATTAGTTGGCAAGTTTTCAAACCTCTTTTCAACGAACCGAATTGAGAGTTTGTGTCGAAAAGGAGTTCAGACCAGTGTTCTGTCTCCGTGAAATCTTAGTGCCCAGTGTGCGCTAGGAGTGAGAAATCCAACCTAGTGTGTTGTTACTGAAGATAGGCTCTTCAGTTGTCACAGTTTGTTGTGCACCCGCAAGCACACGTTCAGGTTTGCTGTGCACCCGTAAGCACACGCATCGGTTTGTTGTGCACCCGTAAGTACATGCCCAGTGAAGTTGTTGGTCTGATCAACCGACCGTGGATGTAGGCAGTGTTTTCTGAACCACGTAAAAATCTCTGTGTTATTAACAGCTTTCAGTATTTACCTTCTTACTTGTGCTTTTGCTTTCCTAAACTGAAAACTGATTAATTGCAAAGAGAAACTTAACTGCTGACAACGTGATTAAAATCACAGGCTATTTCGAAACAAAAGTTTTCCGCTGCGTCTGTTGTTAGTCTAACCGATCTATCTTCTGATAGTCAGTAAGATTCATAACATCTCTCTGTTTATCAAACTCGACTGAAGCCTTACATGTATCAGTTAAAGTCTTTGACTTAACTAATAGCTCTTTACTGAAGAGTATTCAGTATCAGTCGTCAACCTTGTTTTGACAAAACTCTTTTTAGTAAAAAGGTTGAGTAAGTTTGTATTTAAAGTTTCATTTTGAAAAATAGCCTATAGGTGTATCCCCCCATACACCTATTCGAGACCCTCCGGACCTAACAATTGGTATCAGACCAGGTTGTTCGCAAGAACAATTTTGCTCTGATCAGGTTCTACTGAACTAGATCATTTTCCTTAAAGGTCTCGAAATCTTTCCTCTTACAAATAGTGTTTACTGCTTTTCCTATTTGTTGTTTTCTGTTTTCTTTTTCTATGGCAACTAACCACATCAGAGTATCCTCACTACCTATGTTTAGTATTGAAAAATACGACATATGGAAGTTTCGACTTGAAAGCTTCCTCACCGCCCAACATTGCAGAATATGGGAAGTCATTACCAAAGGACCCCATCATCATCACGGAGGTGATCAAAAGGGTTCCTCTAGACACAACCAGAGATCTTTTTGATGAAGTCCAGATCAAATCAAAGTCTGACTTCACCACAGAAGAAAGGATGCAAGATGATGAGCTCGACAACCTCGCCAAAACCATCATCTCTGGCACAGTTCCAGACAAGCACGTCACCAAGATTATCAAGTGCAGAACTGTAAAGGAGATGTGGGACATTCTAGAAGGAATGTGCATCGGATCAGAGGAGATAAAGGAGAACAAATTATCAATAGCTTGTCAAAAATTTGACTCCTTCCTCATGCTAAAAAATGAATCTATCGACGAGATGGAACTCAGATTCAACCAGATCCTGAACGAAGTTGAATCCATCTCGAAGGACAAATACACTCAACGAGAGATCAATTTAAAGATTCTATGAGCACTTCCACGAGGAGATTGGCAGATCTACGCAGTTGCTCATCAGAACAAGCCAAGATTCAACCAACTCCCAACGAACAAGCTTTTCTCTGATCTCGTGGCGAATGAGTTCGACATCTAGAGAAATCTTGAAACAAAGAAAGCTGGATGATCAGACGAAGATGCTCCATCAGCCTCAGAAGGAGCGGCGCTGAAAGTTTTAGCAAAGGAAAACAAGAAGCAGTCAAAGGAACCAGAAGACTTCTTCAGTCAATATGCCCTATTGACTGAAAGATTCAACAAGATGGAATCCAAATTCCGCTAGTACAAGAAGTTCCACAAATAGCACTACAAAGAAAAAGAGAGAGAAAGCAAGTCCAGATATTCCACTAATAGAAGCGAAGAAAGGAAGTCAATCACTATTGATCTAAAAGATGTGGAATGCTATGGATGCAAGAAGAAAGGACACTATCGATCTGAATGCCCTGAATTGTCGTAGTCTGAGCGCAAAGAGAAGAAAGCTAGGAGAGAACGTAAATATGCGAAAAAGAAAGCGATGGTTGCTGACGATGCAGGATCTTCTGAATATGCATCAGAATCATCTGTGTTCAACTCCACCAGCTCAGATGATGAGAGCCAAGCCCTCATGGCCAACGACACCGAAAGCATGGCCGACAACAGCTACGACAACGAAATGAATGGGCTAGAGGTAAACTCTTACTCAAAAACTCTTTATACTGATAACTCCTTGTAGTTTACAGGAGACTACTCAGAAATTGGAGATAGCTCAGTCGACGAAACAGAAGCGTACGATCAGCTCATGACTAATCACTGTCAGTTAAGGAAAATGTTCGAAGATCTTCTGATGCAGAATCAAAAAATGGAAAAGGAGATCAATGAAGAACGAATCAAAAATCATACGATCATCTACTTTCCAGATGAAACATGTCTTGATGGAATGATCATGGAGAACAGTCGACTGGAAAAAAAGCTCAGAATTTCTACATCAGAATGTGATAGAGCATCTCATGAAATTAAGAGGCCCAATCATAAATTGGAGGAAACAATCAAAGACTGTATGATGAAATCTCCCATGATGACTAACTTTCTTTCAAAAGCTCTTGTGGAAAGCATCGGAGGAAAGGTGGTTCCTGCCGATAAAGGAAAGAATATCATGATGAAGGACGTAACTGACACATATGAAGATAGCACTTCGGTAGAGTGTAGGGATCATGATATGGAAGAAATTCAGAAGCGAAAATTGATGGAAAGAAGAAATGTTCCTCCTCCTCAAAGCTACAGACTAGCTAAGGTGGCCCCCAACCAGTTCATCCTACTAAGAAGACTGGAAAGCAGATTTCAGTCAAAATATGGGGAAGGAACATCGGGACTGAAACGACAACATGTCAACGAAGCACAGAAACAGAGTCTTCCTCACCGATCCAGGGGGAAGAACAACAGAAACAATTAGAAACTGAAATCAGTTCAGTTCCGAAGAGAACAACAGCCATGGAGACAAATCAGTGATAAGTCTAGACGAGCTAAAGATTATCCACAACAGCATGCAAATGGACATCAGAAGACTCATGTTCCACAACATCAGTCAAGACTCCATCAGTCGAGGACAACTCATCTATCTTAAAGGAGATACTCAATGGAGCAAAAGAAACCTCAATACTTCACCAGACAAATCTTCTACAAAAGCGAGGCTCCTAAAAGGAAAGCTCAACAAAAGAAAGCTCATGTGCCAACTGAAGCACCAACCACTTCAGCCAGACAACCAGCCAAGTGCAAAAGATCAGCACCAAGACCAGTTTTGAAGCAGATATGGGTTCCAAAAAGGAACACATTGTTTTTTTTTGTTCTTCTTTGTATTTTTGCGATTTTATTCTTTTTTTCTTTCTTCTTTTTTTTACGCTTTTTTTCCTTTTCCTATTTTCTTTATTTTTTTGTATTTTATTTTTTTTGCATATATATGTATATATTACTCCCTCCGTCCACGAAAAAGAGTCCCATTTGGGACTCGGCACGGGTTTTAAGAAAGTTGTTAAAGTAGGTGTAAGTGGAGAGAGAAGAAAATTTATAGGGGTAGTGTTAATAACAATTTTAATTGATTAATCCTTTATTAATGGGTAAACAATTTCAAGCAATATTGAGCAAACAATTTCAACAACAAATTCAAATCCAACAAGAAATTAATTTCAGCAACAAATTCAAACAAAATCAACAAATCACTTCCACTAACAAATTTAGAAAATTTCTAACAACGAATTTCAGCAACAAATCAATTCCACCAACAAATTTAAGAAATTCCTAACAATAAATTTTAGCAACAAGTCGATTCCACAACAAATTTAAGAAATTACAGCAACAAATTCAATCAATTTCAACAAAAAGATTCGACCAAAAAATTGAGGTTTTTCGTGCTCACTGGGAGACGGCGATTTGAGGGATGCGACAATTTGGGGGAGGCGGCGACTTGGGATTTTCGATTCAGAGGGAGGCGGTGATTTGGGGAAGGCGGTCGACAATTTGGGGGAGGCAGTGATTTCGCACAAACGAAGAAGAAGAAGAAGGTTTAGGCTTTAGAGGCGGTTACCTGAGAAATAGAGAGAGCGAGGGATGAAGGGCGACGCAGAAAAAGGGGTCAGCGGCGGCGTTGACTGGGCTCGGCGGCGGCTGTCCGACCGTGAATGGAGAAGTGACTGGGCTCTGCGGCGGTGGTGTTCCGGTCGTGACGCTCAGGGGAACGGTGAGAGAGAGAGGGAGAGATGAAGCTAGGGGATTTAGGGTAGATTCTGGATTTTGGAGATTTAGGGTTGAGTGGTGAGAGAGAGAGAGAGAGAGAGAGATGAAGCCAAGGGAGCGGCGCTCAGGCGCGTCTTCGCCGGAGAGGGCGTGAGGCGAGAGGTGAGAGAAGGAAGGTGCACCGGTGGTGGTTCCCGGAGAGCCGGCGATGCCGGTGAGGAAGGAGGGGGGCGCCGCTGCATCTATGTGTGTGTTGTGTGTGTTTTGTGAGTGTGTTCGTGGGTTTTATTAGAATTAGTGTTAATTAAGGAATTAAGTGAATTATTTTTAGTTATTGAGGTAGATGTATTAATGGCAAAGTAAAGTAAATATTGAAGCCCATGAAGGGTATAATTGTACAAAAAGTGAAACAAGACTCTTTTTTGTGGACAAAAAAAATAGGGGAAACAGGACTCTTTTTCGTGGACGGAGGAAGTATCTTTTTAGCATTTTTTTTACTGCTATAATTTTGCTTTTTTTTTTTTTTTTTCCTATTTTACTGTTTTTCTTTTGCATTTTTTTATATCTTTCTCAATTTTTAGCTATTTTTTGTGTTTATCTTTTAATTTTTTTAAATATCTATTCTTTTTTATTTTTTTATATTTAGTTATTTCTGAGGTATCTACTTTTTTACTTTTTTTCTTTTACATTTTTTTCTATACATTTAGGTTTTTTTTTTTCTTTTCAGTATTTTCTTTATTTTTTATTTATTGTTTTTCTTTTGCGTTTTTTATATATTCTCGTGAAAAATGTAATACTTTTAAAATATTACTCCCTCCGTCCCAAACGAAATGTCCTATTTCTTTTCGGCACGGAGATTAAGAAATGTGTATAAAGTAGATAAAGTGGGTTGGTGAAAATTATTTAAATATTAAGTATAGAGAGAGAGTGTATTGCCAAAAAAGGAAACATGACATTTCGTTTGGGACAGCCCAAAAAGGAAAACAGGACATTTCGTTTGGAACGGAGGGAGTATATTTCTTCATATCAATGACTACTTTTTCTGACGACAATAATTACTTGAGCAAATAACTAAAAGTATAACTTCTCGTGAATAAGAATAACAATTATCATGAAAACTTATAATTTTAATTATTGTGTCAAGTAATTATAGTGGCAAAAAAAAACTATTGATATGAATAAAGGTAATATTTAAAATAAATAATAAATATATGAAAAAAATACAAACAAAATAAAACAAAAAAACATTGTAAAAAGTCATAAAAGAAAGAAGAAGAAAGAGATGAAGCAATATATGAAGAGAAAAAAAAGAACATAAAAAAACAGAAGAAGGAAAAAAAAACGTAGGCAAAAAGAAAAAAGAGAAGAAATAGAGGAAAAAAGCAAAAAAAAAAAAAAAACACATGCCAAAAAGAAAAAAAAATAGAGAAAAAACAGCATAAAAAATGCATGCCAAAGAAGAGGGCTCACACGCATGTTGCCATTGCACCACGCTACACATTTATTTTTATTTACTAAAATATGTAATATATATGTTTGATGCAGACGTGGGTCAGGCCCGGCTGCATAGTATGCGGGAGTCCACATGCAATACCATGTATATATATATATATATATATATATATATATATATATATATATAGGAAGAGGTTCTAATAAAAATCTCTGTTAAAATGATAACTAGGAACCTAATCTTGACCTTCTAAATATTAATGGTTAGGATTTAGTCAACAAAAGAAACTGTGCATCTATTATATTTTACTGTGCACTTAAAAAATATGCAATTTATGCAATTGAAACCAACAATGCAAAATACTCAAGCAAATCGAAATTGTGCATCTATGCAATTGAAACTGTGCATCTATGCAATCGAAATTGTGCATCTGTAGCTTAATCTCAGCCCTCTATTTTATTTAAATCAATGGCTTTAAATTGGTTCCTAGTTTTCATCTTAAGAGGAGTTTTTATATTAACCCTACCATATATATATATATATATATATATATATATATGTATATATATATATGTATGTATGGGAGGGCTAAAATAAAAACACTTCTTAAAATATAAAATATAAACAATTTTCAGCCCTTAGATCATCAAGATCTACGGTTGATTCGTAACCTTATTGGATGAATTCGTGGTCCTGGGTTCGAATCCCAAAGGTAGCAAAAATTTATTTTTCATAATTCGTAACCATGTTGGATGAATTCGTACCCTATTGGATAAAATACGTACATTAAAAAATATTTATATTTATATTTTAAGAAGTATTTATATTTTATATATATATAGGGGAACGTTCCAATAAAATCTCATATATGTGGTGAGATCTTACATTAATTTAAGGGTGTTGATTTTATGTATCCTATCGCTGATATTTACTTGGAGGATGAAACTTTTTACCAAGGTTCGAATCCTGGAGGGAGCGAAAATTTTACAAATTTTTTTAATATCGTTATTTATCAGTATATACTGCCTTATTCATTGTGTGTGTATATATATATATATATATATATATATATATAGGGTGCGGTTATAGTGAGAACCACAATTATCGTGAGAACATAAGAACCAATAAAATTACTGCATCTGCTATACAAATTAATGCATCCGCTATTAAATTTAATGCATCCGAAAAAAATAATTTTTTTGCTCCCTTCAGGATTCGAACCCAGCACCTGCATCCATCCACCAAGATGATGCATCCACCGTAGATCTTGATGATCGAATGGCTTAAAATGGTTCTGCGTTCTTATTTTATTAGTGGTTCTTATTTGAACCTCTCCCTATATATATATATAGGAATATGATCATATAGTATCCAAGCTTATGGTAGTACCGTAGGACCAATTCTTGACCACACATTTATGACATGTGGCGCATCAAGATGGTGACACGTGGCAAGGCATTCCAAGGCAAAATCTGGAGAGGGGTAAAATTGGAATATAATTTTTGGAATTAAAAATTAAAAAAATATATATTTTTTTAGATTTTCACAAAATAGATACTCCCTCCGTCCACGAAATGAGTACTCATATTTCCTTTTTCGTCCGTCCACGAAATGAGTACCCATTTCCCTTTTTGGCAAGTGTACCCCACACATCTCTTTAATTAATACACTCAAAAAGTGGGACCCTTAAACTATTCACACTACACTCCATACATTTCTTAAAACTCGTGCCGTCCACAAATGGGTACTCATTTCGTGGACGGAGGGAGTATATTTTAGATGCATAAAGTCTAACACGAAGATGCATCAAGTTTTCACATGAAATGCATAACTTTGAACAGAAAAATGCATTTGATTTTTACAGTTTTGGTATTTTCACCACCCCACCCCATACCACCCCCCAACCCACCCCACACCACCCCCCAACCCTCCCCATTACCACCCCCAAAAAATAGGCATGTTTCACATGCATATAAAATCAAACGAAAATGCATTAATTTTTCACATAAAAATGCATTAAATTATACAAAAAATGCATTTCATTTAATAAATCTGGTATTTTCGCCACCCCACCCCACCCACCCGCCAATTTTTTTTTTTTCAAAAATTGATTTTCTAATTGCTGACCCACCCCCACCCCCAAAAAAAAAAAACTTATTTGTAGTTAATGTTTTATGCATTTTCATGTAATAATATATGCATTTTATTATTCTTGATTATGCATTCTTCTTTTTTATATACACACGTTTTATAATAATTTATTTTAGGGTATAGGGTTTAGGGTTTACTGTTTAGGTTTTTAGTGTTTAGGTTTTTAGTGTTTAGGATTTAGTGTTTACGGTTTAGTATTTAGGGTTTAGTTTTTAGGGTTTAGTGTATAGGTTTTAGTGTTTAGTATTTATTTTACGATTTGGGTTTTAGTATTTAGGGTTTAATGATGTTTAGATTTTAGTGTTTTAGTGTTAAGGGTTTAGTTTTTAGGTTTTATTATGTAGTGTTTTATATATAGGTTTTAGTGTTTAGTATTTATTTTAGGGTTTTGGTTTTAGTGTTTAGGGTTTAATGATGTTTAGAGTTTAGTGTTTTAGTATTTAGGGTTTAGTTTTTAGGTTTTAGTGTGTAGTGTTTTAGTGTATATAGGTTTTAGTGTTTAGTATTTTTTTTGGGGTTTTGGTTTTAGTGTTTAGAGTTTAATGATGTTTAGAGTTTAGTGTTTTAGTATTTAGGGGTTAGTGTTTAGGGTTTTTTTAAAAAAAAATGTATTTGCAAAAATAATTATTTGTAGTTAATGTTTTATGCATTTTCATGTAATAATATATGCATATCAGTGTATGAAATTATGTATCCCCAAAAATTAAAAAAAAAATAAAAATTAATTTTTTTTTGGGGGGTGGGTCAGTGGTCAGAAAATCAGTTTTTGAAAAAAATAAAAATATTTTTTTTTGGGGGTTGGGTGGGTGGGTGGGGATGGGTCAGTGGTCAGAAAATCAGTTTTTGAAAAAATTTAAAAAAAAAAAATTTTTTGGGAGGGGGTGGGAAGGGTGGGGGTGGGGATGGGTCAATGGTCACAAAATCAGTTTTGAAAAAATAAAAAAAATAAAAAATTTTTGGGGCGGGGTGGGGGGGTAGGGTGTGGGTGGGTTGGTGGGGGGTGGGGTTCAGGGGTGTGAGGGGTGGGGTGGAATGGAGTTAGGGTGGGGTGAAATCTTATGCATTTTTGTATGAAAACTGTATGCATCTTAGTTTGAACCTTTATGCATCTAAAATATAAATATTTTGAGAAAACATAATACTTTTTTTATTCCGAAAAATATATTCCGATTTGACCCTACTACAGATTTTGCTTTAGAATAACTTGCCACGTGTCACCATCTTGATGCGCCATATGTCATAAATGTGTGGTCAAGAATTGGTCATACTTTTTTTATTCCGATATTACTACCATAAGCTTAGATACTACAAGAACCCAACCCTATATATATATATATATATATATATATATATATATATATATATAGGGAGAGGTTCAAGAAAGAACCATAAATAAAAAAAGAACGGAGAACCATTTTCAGCCATTCGATTATCAAGATCTACGGTGGATGTATCATCTTGTTGGATGAATGCAGATCCCGGGTTCGAATCATGAAGGGAGCAATTTTTTTTATTTTTTTGAGTGCATTAATTTTAACAACGAATGCAATAATTTTTACGGTGAATGCATTAGATTTGATAGTTCTCACGTTCTCACAAATAATGTAGTTCTCTCTTATTAAAATGAGATTTTATTAAAAAGAAAAAAGAAAAAAACTAAGGCCCCCTTGAAAGCACAAAGAAGCAAACTAACTGTCGAGCCTCGCTAAAATAAAGAGTACTCGTCTAGAAGGAAGACCCGGAAGGGCGAGAGGAAACAAAACAAACCAAAACACACGCACGATGGGAGGAGCATGCCTCGGGCAGACTTATGCTCACAACATTCATAAGAAAACTAGAACATGGTCGAGGAGTCCCCCTCTTCCACCAGATCCGCCCAGCTTTTATTCGCTACGTTACTCATCGCACGGGCACTGGGGGAGTCCTTGTGTATGATGGTAAAATCCCGGGGCGATATCCCTGTTTTCCACGCCATATATAGCTGACTGACTCCGGATTAGGAGGAATTTCCCGATCAGTAGCTCCCCGGAGTCTACCTTTTAATGTTACCCGCACCTTGCTGGATTTTGAACCTGGTGGTCTACCCCGCTTCTTGGCTGGGGTCTACTGATTCAGCCACTGTCCCAGTCACGAAAATCCTTGTTTCCTCCATCGCCATTATGTTCTCTCTAATCTTGCTGTCCACGATAACATCCTCGTCGACAGAACTATTGGAATCGGTTTCTGCCATCACCACACACTCTATATTATTCGCCTCAAGAGTGGAGGGTACCATGAGAGCCTGCAACAAATCTGGGCCAGATAATTATCAACATTTATCTGAAGCACCTCAAAGCCATTGCTGATTTTAGTACCCGTGTCCTGCTATCCAGCCTTAGGTTTCCAATTTTTTCGATGATTAACCTGTACAAAGCCCTCATCACCCTGAGCAACGTGGGGCGGCTTATCGTTCTCAGCGTTCATATTAGGCCTATCTTTGTCATTAGGGAGACTGGTCTTGAGCACGCTTGCATTTCAATTGAATGTCCAGTTAGCTTGCAATTAGAATAATAGAGAGGTAGCTGCTTGTAACCGAACTCCACATAAAAGGAGTTATATGGGCAGTCCACGAGGATATATAGAATCCGGCAAATGAAAAGCTAGATCAAGCTCGATAAGAATGCGAGCGTAATGACCAACCTCGCCATCGGCCGTAGCTCCATCAATCTTTATAGGAGTCCCTAGCGATATACCAATTCCAGTAATAATAGTCGTAGTCCAATATTCCACACGCAGACAATATATTCTCGTCTATACCTGAGCAAGTGAGGATAACTCCTTGTACGGGTTGAAATTACGCGTCCATTCCCTAAGTCTCATGGTGCCTTTAAAAAGATCCCACATTATTTTACTTTTGGCCGCTTCTTATCCTCCGGAGAGTGAAACTTGATTGAGAAAAATCTCTTTCCCATGGGAATCAACTGCCACCAATCAGCCGGCCGCCAAATAGTATGTAACTCTTTCTTGAGCCTTTTCTAAGAATGAGCCTCCCGATAAGCGCGTGTTTGAATTCATCAAGGCGAGATTCGAATGATTCTTGAGGGATGGTGAGGGTGATCACATCTCCTTTTTTCTCAGGTTAAGAGATGTCACCCGATGAACCAGGACGTCAAGTTTCTTCACTTCTTGACATTGTCCGCTGCATCAGGAATATTAGAAGGAGCTTCATGAGAAGCAGAAGTAGCGACTGCGGTAGCAGATGGACTACCGGTTAGCGAAGGAACATCTATAGACACAGACGCCGGTCCATGAGGAACTAGGGTTTCAGGAACACCCCTAGTAGTTAAGGAAAGTGAACGCCGGTGGGGAATGAAGTTAGCCGGGACAGGAGGAAAGTTGAGACCAAAGTAGACGCAGTAGCCCTGAAAGTAGCTGCCATCTTCGTCGTGTCAAGCATATCTGGGTTTTGTGCCCTAACCAAAGCAACAGGCGATGAAGATCTACTGCGGAGATCTAAGGTATCCGAGGCAGAAGGGAGCAAGGAAGTAGCCGGGCTGTTCGCCGTGCCAGCGTCCGGAACCGGCGCCGGGGACATTGGCGACAGCTAGGGTTTACATCAATAATGTAGTTCTCTCTAGAACTACACCATATATATATATATATATATATATATATATATATATATATATATATATATATATATATAGGGGGCCGCTCCAATGAGACCCTCTAATTTTAGTGAGATCTAGGGCACGATCTGCTGCGTTTATTTTATCAATCCTATGGCTGATATTGTATTTGGAGGGTGATTTTTTTTCGCAGGGTTCGAATCCTGGAGGGAGAAGAATATTTTAAATCTTGTTATTCATTAGTATATACTGCCATGTTCATCAGTATATATGTCTTTTTTTTATCAGAAAAAAGGAAATCTAATAGAACAAATGGTACCAGAAGTACCAACACAAAGTTACACAATTTCACTTGACACCTACTCAGTCATCCAAAAGGAAAAGATGAGCTCAGTTTTGGAAAAGTTAAAAATCTTGTTCCAACTCCAAAATCTAACTTTGATGTCGCGGATCACATTCTGAATATCCCAGGGTTTCCCTTCAAAGCGGCTATCATTCCGGTTCTTCCAAAGTATCCATATAACACACATCCAAAGTGCTGTAAGAAATTTCCGGCTCTTTATCTTCCCCAAATTGGCAAAAGCTTTAAAGTGCTCTTTGACATCGCGTGGCCAAGGGCCACTGATCCCCAACCAGTTCAGAATTCCGTTCCAAAGCGCAGTCGTCTTCGGGCATTCTAGGAGCAAGTGATTAATTGTCTCGACTTTGTGACAGCATGCATTACACATGATCTCTTCTTCTCCAAGGTGGATGTTTCTTCTTCTCAGATTGTCGCACGTTGGAAGTCTCTTCCTCAGAATTCTCCATGTAACAATTCTTGCTTTCTGTGGAGCCGGTGTGTCCCACACTTGTTTCATCAGCTCTTTGTCGAAGCTCGCTGATTTATGCCTAATTGTTCTAAATTTAGGGGTTTGCATGAGCTTTATTTTAAGATAATCTTCTGGAAATTGGTGCGTTTTATGGTGTATTTTATGCTTTGCAGGAGATTTAGGTTTTCGAGATGAAGAGTTCAAATTTTGGAGAGTTTGGGCTAAGAATTACGTTTTTGTGCATACTCTGGCACGTCAAAGAAGCGAGTACCGCATGCCAGAGCAGTGAAATGGAAAGCGCCAGAGAAATCATAGGTGCCAGAGGAATCATAAGCGCCAGAGGAATCAAAGCTCAGAGCAGCGAAGTCAACTCGTCAGAGCAGCGGAAACAATCTCCAGAGCAGAGAAACCAATAGCCAGAGAAGTCGATAGTCAGAGCAGAGGAATCACTAGTCAGAGGGGAGAAAAGCTAGAGCAGAGAAATCAAGAAGCCAGAGCGGAAGCCGTTTCTCTGGCGAGAGTCGCGAATTCGGCCAGATAGGAGATAACTTGCAGCGCGCGTCACAGCTGGAGAGTTGCCTTATCTTGCATGATTCTATTGCCTTTAGAATTCTACTTTGCATGGCAACATCTATGGTGATCTAGAGGGATTTGAAGTCTATAAATAGGGCCATACTTTTCATTGTAAAAATATACTTTGCCCTAGTTTTAGACGCCATCTTTGAGATCTGTTGGCATCCGAAACTTAGGATTTTACTTGCTTTCATAGTTCTTTCATAGCTGTCGATTTTCATTGTTCTTAGTTAGTTTTCGATTTAGTTAAGTTTTTAGTTATTTCTTGGCTTGTGATTGCGTGACACGATTACTTGTTCAAGACGTTTACGGTATTTCGTATTTCAATTCAATTTATTTTGTTTAATCATGTTTACGTTTTGTCTTTGTGTTTATGCTTTCTTTTTAATTATGCAATTTAAATTATGCACTTTAGTTTCACGCCTAGATTAGAAGTCTTTAAATTTACAAGTATTTAAATTCATAAGTAGGTTTAATTTAAGTTGTTTAAATTCTTGCCTAGATTAAGTTTAAATTCAAGTAAAGTTTAATTCAAGTTTAAGTTTAAATTTAAGTTTAAGTTTCAGTTTTTAAAATCAAACTCTTTACTGCTTTCTTTACTGTTTTTCCTACGATACAATTAAAAGCCCTTAAAGACTTTCCTTGAGAGATGACACTGGGTCAACTTACCATCACTAGGATGTCCTTGTTCTATTGCAAGTCAAACTAGAGGTGTTCTAGGTTGAGTCAATTTTTTGGCGCCGTTGCTGGGGAAGGTTTTAGGCTTTTTAGTTGTGTCACTTTTCTTTCCATTTTTACTTGCTTTGTTTTCCACTTTCCTGTTCTTGTTACTCTTTTTCCGCCGGTGCGCTTGATCCGTGTGTTAAGTGTTGTGTATACAGAGCAGCCCGGCGACAAGGAAGAAGCAGAGCGTTACCAGCCTTGCGAGCGCTGCCAGCCCTGCAGAATCCAGTTCGGCATAATCCAGCCCTGCAGAGCCCAGCGCTGACGAATCCAGCTCTGCTGATTCCTGCCCTGTTCAGCACTGACAAGTCCAGTTCAGACGAGTCTGTGGAAGAAGAGCCAGCCATCTGCCATCATGCTTCGAGCTTAAGATAGGAATTCTATGGCAGAATATTATGATATTTGTGAGTACATGACCCTTGTGGAGGAAACAATTCCCAAGTATGGAGTTACGCAGATCCAATACCATGAAGTCGTACGAACGTTGGCGAAATTGCCCAAACTTTTTAAGGTTGGGTGTAACTCCCAAATACATTTGCGTGATTCTGATCCTGAGAGCACCATTCAAGCCTTCATACATGCGATCATGTCAGTCATTCAATCGGCACAACAGGATGTTGAGTGTAACACCCCAATTTTTCATAAACTTTCCAACCTAAAACTTTGAAGAACTAATAGTTAAAATAAAATTTCTTGATATAAAAGTTTAAACCAATTTAAAATCAACTTGCCAAAACTAAAGTCGTATCATAAAATAAAAAAATAAATAAAATGATAAACTCAAACTTAACAAATTCTACTAAAATGTTCAATGTAAAATCCTTATCCCTAGTCATTCTCCACTTCCATGGCCACTTCGACTCTGAAACTGCAAAACTGAAAAGATAAAGGGTGAGCATATTGAAAATATACTCAGTGAGGAACATAACAAAATATTAATATACGTCACATATATAATCAAATCACGATATCATACTTGCAAACATACGCCAAGAGACCGGAGCCTCTTGACAAACATAATCATAGTTTGAGTCAATGGCTTAAGTCCCATGACCAAACACATACATAGATCAATGGCTTAGGTCCCATGATCAACTTATCATCATTAGATCAATGGCTTAGATCCCATGATCGCACATAACATCATAGATCAATGGCTTAGGTCCCATGATCGCACATAACAACATAGATCAATGGCTTAGGTCCCATGATCGCACATAACATTATAGATCAATGGCTTAGATCCCACTATCACACATAACAACATAATCATAAGATGCACGTAAACAAGTAATCAACGCGATAATAAAAACATATATAACCATATGAATAAGCGTAAAATCCCTCACCTTAAATCTCGAAGCTAATAAATCAAAATCGGATTGAGGATCCTAATTGCACCGCACCTAATTAAATAGTACAACGCTTCAATAGAAGATCCTACGATAACTTAAACTAGAATTATGTAAATAAAACTTATATAATTGAATATATATATATATATATATATATATATATATATATATATATAAACGTATAAATAAATATAAGATTTTCTAGAAGAAAACTTTTAAAGAACTAAACTATATTTACTAAAGTATAATATTAAGTTTTAAAAGTAATGCAGTAAAACATGTTAATTAAGTTTTTAATCTAAACTACTCAAATATCATAACTTAGTTAACTTATAAAAATTTGGCAGCTATCCTGACGTGAAAAAAAAGGAAAATAAAAGTAACAATAATAAAATTACTAATAGAAGTCACACATTTAAAGTTTTGAAACTTGAATAATGATGTCCCAAAAAAAAGTCTTCGCAGACTACCATTTGAAAAAGTTTTTAACTCCATCCAAAACCATCACCTTAGCCATAAAAGAATTAAGTGAAAAGGAAAAACATGAACTAAACTGATTAAATAATAATTAAATCTGAATTGACCTTTTACGGAAAAAGCTTTACAGATGAATGGGTATCAAGCTACATGAAAATCAATTACTAAAAATTATTTTCAAAAGCTACTACCTATAACAGACTAAAGCAAAAAAAAATATCAATAAATCTATGCGTAACAATTAAAAGAAAGAAAAAAATATGTACCGATTATGATTGCTTTCGAATTCTGTGTGCGTGTCTCTTCTTAACCTAATAATTGTACCTCTATTTATACTAGTTATAATAATAATAATAATAATAATAATAGTCTAGATAAAATTAATGGTGCATACCTATATGTATCATGTAATTATTTAAGAAAAAATAAGCTATACAAGAAAATACTATTAATTAAACTTATAAAATATATCTAAATTATCGGAGTGTTACAACCTACCCCACTTAAAATAATTTCGTCCTCGAAATTTTAATCATGATTATTGAGCCATAAAAACTTGTTCTATTGTGAGGTAACTTGTTACTATATTAATCCCTATTCTATAGCAGTAGAACTTATCGTACCTTTTCAAGATTTTTCTGCCTCGTCCGGCCTTCCCATATGGTCTAATCGTGCATTTCCTCGCTTTTCGGGTTCCTTCCTTTCTTTATGAGGGCACATTGTCGCATTGTGACCCGGTTCGTGACAATAATAACATACTCCAGATCGATACAAACATTTTCCGAGATGGTGTTTGTTACATTTCGGACATTGGGGGTAGCTTAGTTGGGGTGCTTCATTAGGTTTGGGTTCCACTCTCTCCCTCTTATTTTGCGTATCTCTTCCTCCATCGCTTGGATCCTCCCATTTCCTCTTTTCATGCCTAACTATATTCTTAGGCGGTGGTTTATCCATCTCTAATCCTGCCTCAACTTCTTGCGCTCGCCTCACGGCCAAAGCATAATCTTGAATTCCTTGAGCCGCCAAAATTCCTCGAATTTCTGGTCGTAATCCCCTTAAGAACCTATCCGCCTTTTGGTTATTGGTGTTGACTAGGCGTGTGGCACAGCGTGACAGTTGGTTGAACTTTCTTTCGTAGTCGGTGGTGGACAGCTCTCCTTGTTTGAGATCCAAGAATTCAGCCTCCTTTTGATTGCGGTAGGAGCGTGGAAAGTATTGATTGGTCACAATCTCCTTGAACCTATTCCATGTCAATCTTTGTCGCGCTTGTTCGGTCATAGATCGCTTGAAGGACTCCCACCAATGACTAGCATCCTCGCAGAATTGAAAGGTGGCACATGAGACTTTGTGGGCATCAGTGCACTCGATGTGTTCAAAGATTCTCTCTAGCTCTCTTATCCATTCCTCCATTGCTAGTGGTCCGCTCCTCCCATCAAATCTTGGTGGGTTATAACGTCGAAACTGTTCTACGACTATGCTTGTGTTATTGCGTTGTGGATTTTGTGCACCTTGAGCTTGTTGTTGAAAGAATCCTTGCATTGCGGTGATAAATTCTTGCATCACGTTTTGTTGATCGGCAGGGGCTCTACGAGGCGGCATGGTTCTCACTTAAACAAGAAAACAAGCACGTTCAATTTCTACGTGAACCAAAAAAAAAAATTCTTTGAATGTAAACAAACAAATTTTGAAGTGAACTAAATAAAACTCAATAATTCTATTTATTTATTTTTAATTAACTCGAATATTTGCAGAACAAAAATTTCTAAAATGGTAAAGCTAAAATAAGTAAATTAAACTTCAAGAATATAACGTCTACTACTACTAATTATAACTCGGGAGAAACTTCATCATTCGTCGCTATCCTCGTCACCATCGCTCTCAACCCTTCTTGTCTTCTTCCTTTGTGGTCCCTCTTCCTTGTTGCTTTGGGGTTCCTCTTCGGGATCTTCCTCGCTAATTATCTCATATTTTCTTTTAAGTCCATCGGCCCAAAAACACCAACGATCAAGTAAATTTCGAACAAATGAATCTTAAGATTCTAACGACGTAACTATATCGTACGCTTCTTGGGCAATGAGTCGTAGCGGTGCAGGCACTTTGCACATGAGATGCTTGGTCGCATAAAAATCCCCTATAAAGACTCCTAGTTCGTTCAATTCGTGAAAGAGGTTGCTCGTCCTTTGCACGTGTTCCACGAACCCGTAGTCACTACTCCATGTATAGCAGTCGTACGCCGATTGCAGCCTCCTAATCCTTTCATATCTCTCGCATTGTCCACGCAAGAATTCACAACGTTCACTTAATCTTTCATATTCTTCGTGCAATTTCTCAATTCGTGCTTGTAGGGTAACTTGAGCTCTAGTGGGAGTTTGACGTGTCTGTGCCATCTAACAATTTCACAATTTCAACTATTTCTAACGAAGCTAAACATAATAGTACTAAAACATAAAGGCATCATAAAAAAAGTCATGTAAAACATCATATTTGCCATATACTTAAATAATTAAAACACATACCTTGGAGTCGATGCAGCACATGAGTTTCGAATGACTAGGCTAGTCTAACATTTTAAGCTTACTTAAACCTTTTTTTTTTAATGCAAAACATTTTTTTTTAAGGCACGAGTCTACAGGAACGTAGACCCGCTCTGATACCACTATGTAACACCCCAATTTTTCATAAACTTTGCAATCTAAAACTTTGAAGAACTAATAGTTAAAATAAAATTTCTTGATATAAAAGTTTAAACCAATTTACAAATCAACTTGCCAAAACTAAAGTAGTATCATAAAATAACAAAATAAATAAAACGATAAACTAAAACTTAACAAATTCTACTAAAATGTTCAATGTAAAATCCTTATCCCTAGTCATTCTCCACTTCCATGGCCACTTTGACTCTGAAGCTGCAAAACTGAAAAGATACGGGGTGAGCATATTGAAAATATACTCAGTGAGGAACATAACAAAATATTCATATACGTCACATATATAATCAAATCACGATATCATACTTGCAAACATACGCCAAGAGACCGGAGCCTCTTGACAAACATAATCATAGTTTGAGTCAATGGCTTAAGTCCGATGACCAAACACATACATAGATCAATGGCTTAGGTCCCATGATCAACTTATCATCATTAGATCAATGGCTTAGGTCCCATGATCGCACATAACATCATAGATCAATGGCTTAGGTCCCATGATCGCACATAACAACATAGATCAATGGCTTAGGTCCCATGATCGCACATAACATTATAGATCAATGGCTTAGATCCCACGATCACACATAACAACATAATCATAAGATGCACGTAAACAAGTAATCAACGCGATAATAAAAACATATATAACCATATGAATAAGCGTAAAATCCCTCACCTTAAATCTCGAAGCTAATAAATCAAAATCGGATTGAGGATCCTAGTTGCACCGCACCTAATTAAATAGTACAACGCTTCAATAGAAGATCCTACGATAACTTAAACTAGAATTATGTAAATAAAACTTATATAATTGAATATATATATATATATATATATATATATATATAAACGTATAAATAAATATAAGATTTTCTAGAAGAAAACTTTTAAAGAACTTAACAATATTTACTAAAGTATAATATTAAGTTTTAAAAGTAATGCAATAAAACATGTTAATTAAGTTTTTAAGCTAAACTATTCAAATATCATAACTTAGTTAACTTATAAAAATTTGGCAGCTATCCTGACGTGAAAAAAAGGAAAATAAAAGTAACAATAATAAAATTACTAATAGAAGTCACACATTTAAAGTTTTGAAACTTGAATAATGATGTCCCAAAAAAAAGTCTTCGCAGACTACCATTTGAAAAAGTTTTTAACTCCATCCAAAACCATCACCTTAGCCATAAAAGAATTAAGTGAAAAGGAAAAACATGAACTAAACTGATTAAATAATAATTAAATCTGAATTGACCTTTTACGGAAAAAGCTTTACAGATGAATGGGTATCAAGCTACATGAAAATCAATTACTAAAAATTATTTTCAAAAGCTACTACCTATAACAGACTAAAGCAAAAAAAAAATCAATAAATCTATGCGTAACAATTAAAAGAGAAGAAAAAAATATGTACCGATTATGATTGCTTTCGAATTCTGTGTGCGTGTCTCTTCTTAACCTAATAATTGTACCTCTATTTATACTAGTTTTTAAAGAGTTCTAGTTCTAATAGGAAACAAAAATACTACTACTACTACTACTACTACTAATACTACTACTACTACTACTACTACTACTACTACTAATAATAATAATAATAATAATAATAATAATAATAATAATAATAATAATAATAATAATAATAATAATAATAACAATAATAACAATAATAATAATAACAATAACAATAATAATAATAATAATAATAATAAAAATAACAATAAAAATAATAATAATAATAACAATAATAATAATAATAATAACAATAATAATAATAATAATAACAATAATAACAATAATAATAATAATAATAATAATAATAATAATAATAATAATAACAATAATAATAATAATAACAATAATAATAATAACAATAATAACAATAATAATAATAATAATAATAATAATAATAATAATAATAATAATAATAATAATAATAATAATAATAATAATAATAATAATATAATAATAATAATAATAATAATAATAATAGTCTAGATAAAATTAATGGTGCATACCTATATGTATCATGTAATTATTTAAGAAAAAATAAGCTATACAAGAAAATACTATTAATTAAACTTATAAAATATATCTAAATTATCGGGGTGTTACATTGAGTTTGTGGACGCAACAGTAAAATGCTTTGAGACTCGCGTCTTTCAAGTTGTTAGTTGGTTGAGAGAAATGGTACGCCAGTGCAAGGGAGAAAATCCAGCACTGCAGACTCCAGCCCTGCAAGGTCCAGCTCTACCCAGACCAGCGCTGCCTAGTCCAGCGCTGCCCACTCTAGCCCTGCCAGATCCAACTTTGCAGAATCCAGTCTTGCCAAATCCAGCTATGCAGAATCTAGCTCTGCAGAATTCAGCCTTGCCGAATCCAGCCCTGCAGAATCCAGCCACGCAGAATGCAGCACTGCAGAATACGGTCCTGAAAAATCCAGTTCTGCAATGTCCAGCGCTGCCCAGCCCAGCTCTGATGAGACCAGCTCTGACGAGCCCCTGCCAGGAAGAGAAAGCAGCACAGCAGAAACAAAGGGAGAAGGAGAAAGAGGAGGTTCCTCTGTCTTTGTTGGATGGTGATGATTTAATCGAGTTGGTGGATGAGGATATGATAGAGTTTGAATGCTTGGCAAATTTAGAGGAAGATTCCACCGAGATGTTGGAAGAGCCTGAATTGGCCTTTGCCAAGACACTAAGCGATGCCAAGCAAAACAAAATTTCTACACCCTCTATTTCTTTGGTTGTTCATTATTGTTATATCATTGCCTCTGACACGTTTTTCTCCAATAATTTTATGCAGGGACGTGACGATGATGCAAAAGAGGTGAACTCCACATGTCTAAAAGCGACGAACATGACTCCATCAATTTTATCTTTTGGATCGGTAGATGCGGTGGATGATGAAGATGAAATGGTCCGAATAATGGAGTGGTTCAAGCTTGAGTCTGATTTCGGATAACACTTGCTAAGTCGGGCTGGCGACTCTAAATCTAGCGCTTGGTGGGAGGCAACCCACCGTTGGTTTGTTTATGTTTTTCTTGTTTTGTTTTTCTTGTTCTTTCCTTGTTTTTCGTTGTTTGTTTTGCATTTTTCCTAAGTTTCGGTTGCTTTGCGGATACTATGATGCTTGGTGTGCATGTCTTGTTTTCAGCGCTGCAATTCAAAATATGCCGCCAGCGCTATACTTCTCCGCGCTGCTCTGCAAGCGCTATACTTCTCCGCGCTGCCTTGCCAGCGCTGACCTGATTCAGCGTGGCCACTTTCTACTCTGCATCGACCGCAAAGCCCACTCTTCACCGCCTCTCACGATGCTTCAGTTTCCCCATGCCAATAATCAGGGACGTTTTCTCCTCTATTCTTATTTCTTTTTTACCCTGAGGACATGGCATGCTTTAAGTGTGGCGGGAGGGGGGGTGTTTTATTGTGTTTATGCTTTCAATTGGGCGAGATTAGTCTTTCTATGCTTAGTTTTTGGTCTCAAATCTTGCTAATTTTTATGAATTTGTGGAAGAGTAGATGGTTTTCGATGCGCGTTTCGAGTTTGTGTTCGTTTGGTGGTTATTCTTGTTTTACTGTTAATATGTGTTTCTTGATTTTGCAAAGAATTTGAGTTTTGTTGCAACACGATTGTAAGTAAGTAAAACGTGATTTGTCCGGTAGATGCTAGAAGGAGTGTTGTCATTGTGATTGCCTACGATCATATCTTATCTGTGAAAATGTTGGACGAATTGCCAACTTTAAAATTGCCAGCTCTGAAACATCTGGCATGTTCTGAAACGTGACAGCTCTGAGTCTATGCTCCTCTAGTCTAACTATGAGCATGGGAAACCACGTGAAAAGACTTTGGATTACATCCAAATGGTTTTTATTTCACGAAATATGGCTCAACTGTCGAAAATTTAAGCACACAAAGTGTGAAATTGGTGATATTGATTATAAAGGCGATCACATTAGGGAATTCACTTCTAGTGGAGAATTGGGTCTGATCGAATTGCTTACATTACTGTTTTGTTGCTTCTTAAACTTTGAGTTACTTGCATGATCGAGAGATGTGTGTTGATTGTAAAATTTTGAATTGACTTTGTGAATGTTTGGATGGAAATTAGCATTGTTGAAATCAATCTCTTCCTAGGATTCATATGGATTTTGCTTGAGGACAAACAAAAGGCTAAGTGTGGGGGGGTTGATTTATGCCTAATTGTTCTAATTTTAGGGGTTTGCATGAGCTTTATTTTAAGATAATCTTCTGGAAATTGGTGCGTTTTATGGTGTATTTTATGCTTTGCAGGAGATTTAGGTTTTCGAGATGAAGAGTTCAAATTTTGGAGAGTTTGGGCTAAGAATTACGTTTTTGTGCATACTCTGGCACGTCAGAGAAGCGAGTCCCGCATACCAGAGCAGCGAAATGGAAAGCGCCAGAGAAATCATAGGTTCCAGAGGAATCATAAGCGCCAGAGGAATCATAAGCGCCAGAGGAATCCTATTCGCCAGAGAAATCAAAGCTCAGAGCAGCGAAGTCAACTCGTCAGAGCAGCGGAACCAATCTCCAGAGCAGAGAAACCAATAGCCAGAGTAATGGATAGTCAGAGCAGAGGAATCACTAGTCAGAGGGGAGAAAAGCCAGAGCAGAGAAATCAAGAAGTCAGAGCGGAAGCCGTTTCTCTGGCGAGAGTCGCGAATTCGGCCAGAATGGAGATGACTTGTAGCGCGCGTCACAGCTGGAGAGTTGCCTTATCTTGCACGATTCTATTCTACTTTGCATGGCAACTTCCATGGTGATCTAGAGGGATTTGAAGTCTATAAATAGGGCCATACTTTTCATTGTAAAAATATACTTTGCCCTAGTTTTAGACGCCATCTTTGAGATTTGTTGGCATCCGAAACTTAGGATTTTACTTGCTTTCATAGTTCTTTCATAGCTATCGATTTTCATTGTTCTTAGTTAGTTTTCGATTTAGTTAAGTTTTTAGTTATTTCTTGGCTTTGATTGCGTGACACGATTACTTGTTCAAGACGTTTACGGTATTTCGTATTTCAATTCAATTTATTTTGTTTAATCATGTTTACGTTTTGTCTTTGTGTTTATGCTTTCTTTTTAATTATGCAATTTAAATTATGCACTTTAGTTTCACGCCTAGATTAGAATTCTTTAAATTTACAAGTATTTAATTTCATAAGTAGGTTTAATTTAAGTTGTTTAAATTCTTGCCTAGATTAAGTTTAAATTCAAGTAAAGTTTAATTCAAGTTTAAGTTTAAATTTAAGTTTAAGTTTCAGTTTTTAAAATCAAACTCTTTACTGCTTTCTTTACTGTTTTTTCTACGATACAATTAAAAGCCCTTAAAGACTTTCCTTGAGAGATGACACTGGGTCAACTTACCATCACTAGGATGTCCTTGTTCTATTGCAAGTCAAACTAGAGGTGTTCTAGGTTGAGTCACTCGCTTGTGAATCCGAAATCCTTGAGCTTTTGATTAATTCGTAGGCTGACTTAGATGAGAATAAACCATCTTTTGTTGCATTCCAACGCCAAGAGTCTTCAGTGCTTGCGTTCAGAGAAAAAGTAGAGATAGCAGCCATAAGATCTTTAGTCATCTCGATCTCTCTATCTAAGAGGGCACGCCTCCATTTCATATTCCATTCCCAGCCCCCCTCCTTCCACTCTCCCAGATCGCTCACCACCGCTTTTTTGTTTTCACTAAGCTGAAAAAGTCTGGGAAAAGCAGCCTTTAAGCTTCCCGAACCCACCCAATTTTGCTTCCAAAAACTTGTGTTCCTACCGTTTCCCATCACCCTCGTAAGAGAATTCACGAACCAATTCCCCGTTTGGTCTCCAACAGTTGCTAAGACTCTTGGCCACCACCCAGCTCTATTTCTACCCAGAGACAACACTTCCAGCCCTTCTCCCTCCCACTTAAGATCACCATGAATCGACCTCACTGTTCTCGCCCACAGCCTTTCCCTCCCCACCAAGTACCTCCACACCCACTTCGACACAAGTGCGACATTAAACCACTCTAGGTTCCTCAGCCCAAGCCCACCATCCTTAAAATCATTGTACAGATCACTCCATTTCACCCATGGGATCGAGCCCGCGTTGGCCCTCCCTCCCCAAAGGAATTTACCGAGAAGAGAATTTAAAGATTTAAAAGGTGCCTTTGGGATACTTGAAAAAGATAGTTGATAAACCGGAATTGCCATAAGAACGGATTTAACCAAAGTGACACGACCAGCAAGAGAAAAATTCCTCGACTTCCAACCATCAACTCGCTTTTTCACCTTTCCACAAGAAAGTTCCAGTTGACCACTTTGTTGTAGCCAATGCCCACTTTTAAGCCAAGGTAACTGAAAGGAGAAGCTCCAACTTTGCAGCCAAGTTCCAGAGCCATCATCTCAACTTTCGAACACTCCACCTCCACACCAATCAAACTACTTTTGTCAAAATTCACAGTAAGGCCCGAAAGTAATTGAAAAATACCCAGCACGTACCTCATAGCTTTTGCATTACTTTCATTGTCCTCCAATATGAAGATGGTGTCATCCGCATACTGAAGATGTGATATTTGAATCTTATCAGCACCAATCTTTGCAGGAATAACCAAAATTTTCTCCATAGCTCTTTCCATGAGATAGTGTAGGCCTTCGGCCACAATGAGGAAGAGAAATAGGGACAAGGGGTCCCCCTGTCTGAGTCTCCTCTGAAGATAGAACTCCCCGACGGGGAATCGTTGATGAGGACGTTCGCCGAGGCAGTTTGTAGGCACCCAGAAATCCACTTCCTCCAGATCAGATCAAAGTTGAAATGCTCCATCATAGTATCAAGGAAGTCCCACTCGACGGAGTCGTAGGCCTTGGCGAAATCGATTTTGAAAAGAATTCTACCCATTCTTTTTCTCTTGGCTTCGGCAACTGCTTCATTGAGAATCACCACCCCGTCCAAGATAAATTTGTCACTGATGAAGGCGCTCTGATTTTCAGAAATGATTGAGTCCATAACCTTCCTCATTCTTCCCGCGAAGATCTTTGCAATAATCTTGTAAAGGCTACTAATCAAAGCAATAGGCCGGAATTCATCCAAAGCCCCCGCCTCTTCCTTTTTGGGGATAAGAACAATGAAAGAGGAGTTACATCCCCTTGGTATCTTCCCGTGGTCATGGAAATCCTTCATGACTTGAAGGAAATCCTTCTTGATGATATCCCAAGAAGATTTCCAGAAGTTAATGTTGAAACCGTCCGGACCCGGGCTTTTGTTGCCATCGCAACTCCAAATAGCTTCCTTAATTTCCTCCTCGCAAAAGAGACGAATCATTCCACTTTGATCTTCCTCGGACAGCTTCCTTGTAACAAAATTGTGAGGGAGGCTAGGAAGGACTCTGCTCGTTTTCCTGTAAGACTTCTCAAAAAAGCTCTTTACCTCTTTTTTAATAGCAGTCGGCTCATCAATCCATTGATTGTTGATCCGAAGTCCGCCAAGCTCATTCTTTTTCCTTCGCCCGACGATTGTTCTGTGATAAAACCTTGAGTTGAGATCACCTTCCTTGATCCACCGAACATTTACTTTTTGTTGGAGGAGGCTAATCTTATTCTTCGTTTGTAGAATAATATTCGCCCTGATCTCGTTCCTTTGAATGTACTCATTCACATCCAATCAAAGGCATCATCAATGGTGTCCCATTTCTGTAGTTCTTCTTTCAAACCTCTGATCGTATTCTCCATCATGCCGAAGGACTTCTTATTCCATTCTTTAAGGGTTGTTTTAAGTAACTTTAATTTTTCTTTGAACACATAACAGCTCCACCCTCTAATCGAAGGCTCCTCCCACACTTCCTGGACCAAATTTTTGTAGTCGGGGTGTGAAATCCAAGCGTTGATGAACCGAAAAGGCTTTGGTCCCCAATCCCTCTCTATGGTGTTGAGGAGAATTGGGCAATGATCCGACATGGATCGTTGCAACCCTCTTCCGAAGGAAGATGGCCAGACCTTGATCCATTCTTGGTTCACCAGGAACCTGTTAAGTTTACTTTTGCTCCCCCTACAAGGCTAATACCATGTAAACTTCCTCCCAATACTTCGGATTTCAACCAAGTCATTTTCCCGTATGAAAGAGTCAAACTTTCTTGAGTCCTGAATCCCATAACTTCCACTTCTGCCCACCCTCTCCCCCGGCTCTCTAATGGTGTTGAAGTCTCCCGCAAAACATAGACACACGTCTTTATTTTGTTCTGCAATACCACCAAGCCTCTCCCACAGTAGTTCCTTCTCCTTGCTATCTATAGGAGCGTAGACATTCACCAGGCAACAAGCGATGTAACCTTGTTTCCATCTTCCGTTGACGATTGTCGCCCCTTTAAAGTTCCAGCTACTTGAGGTGACGAACACCTCTTTATTCCACACGGTTGCAATCCCACCGGCTCTACCTTCAGCATTTCTAACCACGAACTTGGCATTATGTATCCCCCACCAAGTGCTACAAACACTACTCGAGAAAGCCTCTAGCTTGGATTCTTGAACAAAGCATAGATCGACTTTTTCTTTCCTAATAATGTCCCCAACATCTCTTTGCTTAAAATTACTCCCCAGCCCTCTGACATTATATGACAAAAAAAATCATAATTTACCTTCATTTTCTTCTCCTAGCTCTCTGTTGTTTTTTGGTACCCCAACTTGCTTTGTAATGATAGCCGCCATTTCTCTGTCCTGTAAATTGCTAGAAAGACCGAGATCCTTTCCGAAGGCCCAAATTCTTAATCCTTCCTCAAGCTCTTCCTCTCCCCCCCTACTCTTGCTGGGCTCTGTGTGTTCCCCCACCTGCTTTTCAACGTCTTCGATCTGAGCAATGAAGTTGCTCCAGATTCTCTTCTCTTTCTTTTTTGACTCCACTTTTAATTGTCTCTTGGTTTTCTATTTGGTGACAAAAGATTTGTTTCCCCTGCCTCCGAGATTCTTCAAGTTTCTCTGGTGAAACCCTTCTTGTTGGGTTTGTTCCTGGAGCTCTTCTCTTCCGGCTCCCTCGACAAGAGTACGTTCAGGCGGAGCGAAAATGTCCTCTTTGTCTTGATCGGAGTTCCAGTTGAGATCCCTCTCGAATTCATCCGATACGCGAAGCTCCTCACTGTTTTTTCCTGTGAAGGTCATCTTGTCGCCGTTCGATAATCTTGGCTGGGGCTTTTCTGCACAATAAGGCCGGGTTAGGGATTTGAGGCTCTCCATCCTCAAAGGCTCGACTTCTGAAGGCAATTGGTCTGATGGGCCTTTAGACTTAATCCCAGTATTCTCAAGCCCAAGATCGCAGGCTTTTTCCAGCTCTGAACACGAAGTCACCCGATAAATTGGCCCATTTAGTTCAGGCCCAACGACTTGCAAAAGTTCAGCTGCAGAAGACCCTGAATGACGACCCACCTCTGATGTGTAGCGCTCAGAAACCAAAATCTCCTTCGCCGACAATTCTTCATTGGGAAACTCGTTGGAAAGGCGGCTATCTAAGGCATCATAATTCACCTGGTTTGTCGCTACCCTGTCTTGGGCATCCGAAACGATTTCCTCGTTATCCACATCATTCTCGAAAAAATCAAGTTGGGCGGCCGTCGGAGAAGCTGAAACGTCATCCGAAGACCACTCCGAGTCTGTCGGATCTTCCTCGTCGCCTCTATCTCCCTGTGTTGGTAGGGAGATGTGGTTCTGCAACTCTTCAACCTTGACTTGGAAGGAAGCTCCGTCAATTCTGCATTGAATCGTCCTGTTGTTAGAGTTCAATCCAGTGGAAATTTGGACGTAAGCTTCGTCAAGTCTCTTTCTTAAAATAGTGCTTTTATCGATCTTAAGCACCAAACCCATTTTCGAACATGCCATGTTGAAGAAACGAGGGTTCCACGCGTGAAGTGGCACCCCGACCCATCTTGTCCAAACGCTCCTGTGATGGTTGACATCCACATACTGCCATGGTCTCGACCATTGGACCCAGAAGTTTTTCCATTCACCAAGATCATCGAGGTTGCCTTTAACTGGTTTCCCATTAACACTTTGAATCAACACCATGTTACCTCCCATAGACGTCACCGTGAGGACTCCGTTGCATTCGCAATTAATTTCTTCTCTGATGTCTTCCAATAAAAAATCGTTCTTGATGAAACCTGTGTAGGCTCCTTGTAGCCAATCTTTTTCTGATTTCGTTGCTTGGAAATGAACATCAGCGTCGAGGGAAAAATGTTATGTCTCTCATCCGGCCAAGGCCTCTTTGAAAGAGACACCTGCTCGCCTCTTGCTGTCTTTAGCGGGTAAGCCATGGCTAACATAACCCCTATCCCCGGCATCCTTACTTCCCGACTCCGCTCCGGGTCTTGCGAATCTAGGTTTAAACACTCTCATTTTAAAGCTTCCAATCCAAAGATTGTTAAGTTCCGCCAAGAAGTCTTCGACAAGATCCACATTCTCAAAACGCACGACTCCGAAAGGTTTCCCTTTTAAATCTCTCTTCTTTGGGCAAAAAATGTCTTTAGGTTCTTTGACAAATCCGAACTTCCTCTTGAGGAAGTCAATGTTGCAGTCCTCTGGGATGTTGTTGAAGAAGAAAGTAACCACTCCATCATCTCCGTCCGACCTTTGGCCTTTGCCTGCGCCAACTTTTCTTTAGCTCCCATTCTTACCAAGGTTGTTCCGGTAATCAACTCTCCTGCGAGAAGGTTCAGGTTTCCAAAGATTTAGGTATGATTTCTGCCTCGCCGGTTTGCTCTCAGGAAAGGATCGGACAACCCCTCTCTTCTCACCTCTCTCCACTCACCTTTCTCCATTCCTCTCAAGACACCCTTTCTATGTACTATGAATGTGTTTGGTTTGAGTGATATCAGTATATATGTCTTATTCATTACGAATTTTTTAAATTTTATTTTTCATCAGTATACGCATCTTGTTCATTAGATATACGTTTTGTTCATTAGTATTATATGTTTTATTCATTGTACTCATGTTACACGAAAATTAGGGGATCTCATTGGAGCGCGCCCCTATATATATATATATATATATATATATATATATATATATATATATATATGGGGTTAGTAGTATTTGTTTTGGTGCATGTATTCTTTTACTTTGAGTGATCGAAAAAATGAGAATATTTATAGCGCAAACAAATTAAACATGAGGACATTATTAATTAAAACAATGCAAAAGTTGGATTAACATAATAAATTGAGTCAAAATCGAACATTCAATCAAACGAAAATTTAACAGTGTTGCGAAAATTCTGCCCCAACTCTACTTAAAGCATCAACAACAGCAGGTGCAATGGCGGGATCGAACTCGGCCTATCGCACCTGCTACCGTTGCCGCACCTGGGATCGATGGTGAGGGAGCAAGCGGCTGCACTCGGTGCAAAGGGGGGGCCGTGGCAACACGCGCCCCTTTTGAAGCAAAAAAAAAGGAAAATTGAAAAATAAAAAATTAAAAATGAAAAAATCGGCAGAAGCCGTTTTTTTCTTACCGTTGGAGCATCTATTCGTTGCCCCCCCAATTTTTTTTTAATTCTTGGCACCTATATATATATATATATATATATATCAACAACAAGTAAAAATGTTCATCATTCTCCTCATCTTCTTCTTCAATTTCTTCTTATATTATTTCAACAAATAGCAATGGAAGGCGATTGGAGCAACTATTGGCGTGACCACCCTCAAAATCCATCCCCCGGCGAATCAAATGCTTCTAGGCAAGGATTCTCGCCGTTCACGCAAGAATCGAATGCCTTTCAAGCGGCGGGCGCCAATTTAAACCCCCGCTTTGCCACCGTTGCCGACCCCGAGCCCGACGTGGAGGAGATTGCTTCTATGCCGGCTAGCCATAAACGTTGCAACCATTATCCGCCAGAAACGGTGCTAATTTGCCGTTTGTATCTCGAGCACACCCACGACTCTGTGGTGGGTGTCGACCAAAAAGGGGCGAAGTTTTGGGGCTCCCTCTGCACCGAATACAACGCTAAAAGGCCCCAAGGATCTATTTCACGCGACGTCATGCAAATCAAATCTCACTTTCAACGAGTGGCGAAGGATTCGAAGAGGTTTGGGGCCATGCACAAAAAATGTCACGATCAATGGAAATCAGGCATGAGTGATGCTCAAATCACGTAGCAAGCAGAGGCAATGTGGCTAGCCGAGTTCCGTTTGCCATTCCGGTATCCGCATGCATGGAAGATCTTGCGTGAGTCCAAGAAATTTGGAAGTCTCGGCGCGGATGTCCACTCCGATGTCCATTCGGACAAACGATCCAAGGGCTCCGTCGGTCTTGCCACAACGACTTCTAGCGACGCGAGTATCTCCACCCGGCCCCAAGGGCAAAAGGCGGCCAAGAGAGACAAAGGGAAAGGCAAGAAAAAGGCCGAAGAGACGTCGGAGGATAACAAAAAAGCTCTCGGGTACATGGCGAATATGGTGAATGCAATGGAAAAGTTCTCCCAAGTTCAACGTGACCTCGCCGATAGCATGTTGATGAGCCGGGACACCTCTCAAATGAATCCGGACGAATTGGCGTTTCACATGTGCAAGGTGGCTGAGATCAAGCAACGAAACAACATCCGCTAGATTTTTAGGATTTTTTATTTTATGTTTGTTTTAATTTAAGTAATTTAGGATTTTAATTTCTTGTATTGCAACTTTAATTCAATCAATGTAGGATTTAAATTTGAATTCAGTGAAATTTTAATTTATCAATTATTGTAAATTTAAAATTGAAACTAGAATAAAACTATATCAAAAATAAAATTAAATCTATTGCACTCAAGTGGGTGCAATACCATTGCTGGAATGAGTGCACGGTTGTTGATGCTCTTAGTCATTAATTGTGTTAGTTTCCTTTCTTAATCCCACTACAGCCTCCATCGGGCCATCGCAATGCTCCAAATCAAACAGAAATATGTAATTTTGGACAACCTTAAGAAATTATAGAAAAAGAGATTTGTCTTCAGAGCGTGTTTTGATAAGCAACATAACTGTATAATAATGTACTGCAAAGTGTAGATAAAAGATAGATTGTACTCAATAATCTTGTAAGAAGGATTCAATTTAAAAACAATAAGTCGAATTCAAATTTACGACATTCATTCATGAACTCATCATTTGCACAAATTAGATATAACGTGGTGGAAATTTAGTCTTTTTTTCTTTCTTTGCGAACCCATAATTCCTCCACTTTATAAGAGTGCATTTTTTTGTTATGTACATCCCATAAAAATGAGTATTTTTTTATTTTTAAATATTATTTTAATATAATCTTATAATAAAATAAATATATTATTTACTCACAATACATTTATTTCATATTTATTAAAATTCGTATCATTAAAAATTATGCAGACTTTTATTAGACGCCGGGAATATTATACTTCATATATGAAACAAGATGATTGAGGTCAACATTTGGACTTTTTCTTTAGAGGAGCATTTGGATATTTGATAAGAGAAAGTGGAGTTGGCAAATGTAATTCGAATGAAATGGAATGGATAGAGATGGGCATTCCTTTTCATTTTGGAAGGTCGGCTAATCCTTTTCCGATTAGTGGGCCCAGAAATGTAAGCAGCCGTACACATAAAATAGCACATTCTTCTCATAGAGAAATAGTGTAGCACATTTTCTTTTGTAGAATAGTGTAGCACATTTGGATTGCATATATGTGCGATGTGTCATACCCATCCAAAATACTTTATTGTATTCATTTCCGTCTCTTTTCCAAGATACATGGAGTTGGAGTATCCCATTTGCATTCCTTCACTGTCTCTATATTCATACATTTTTTTGGCAAAATTTTTATATATCCGTCTGCACAGTATAAATGTGATGAATTATAAATTGGGCATCTAGCTCAATTGGTAGATTGTGTTGCTTTAATCATATAATGTTTTGAGTTCAATTTTCATTAACAACATTTTTTTTCGATTGGTAGATTGTGTGGGTGGTTTTAGAGGTTGTGGGTCCGTTTTGTTCTGTTTGATTTTTAGTACTATTTTTTTATTTTATTGTCAGTTTTTTTTAAAAAGAAATAGTAATTTTTTTTGTCAAGCCTTTCTCAATTCTCACCATGTACTTTACTTCTGTTGCTAGCGAATCATGAAAATCGTGTCATTTATAATATATAATTTATTTTTATAAAAGTAAATGAAACATTAAAAACGATACTTGTAATGTATGCAAATGATACCTCACAAATGGTATTTTTTTATAATATCAAATGATCATTATCAAGTATTATTTGATTTTATAAAAAATATCATTATTAATTATCATTTGCATATATTAAAAATATCATTTTCTATTATTAAAAGTATTATTTGTATGTATTAAAAGTGTCATTTGTATGCATTAAACATATCATTATTTGTATATAAAATATCATTTGTATACATTAAAATGTACTCCCTCCGTCCACGAAATTTTATGCAACAATTTTCTTTTTCATCCGTCCACAAAAAATATGCAACATCCATTTTTATTAGTAGGATCCACACAATTCCACTCACATTTGAAGTGAGACCCTTACTCCACTATCAACTTCGCTTATATTTTATTAAAATTCGTGCCAAAAGCAATGTGCCATAAATTTCGTGGCCGGAGGGAGTATCATTTTTTATTATTAAAGGTGTCATATGTAATATATATTATTTGATTTTATAAAAAATATCGTTTACAAGTATCATTTGCATAAATTAAAAGCATCATTTTCTATTATTAAAAGTGTCATTTGTAATTTCTCATTAATTTTTATTGTGCTGTTTATAATATATCATTTATTTATATAAAAATAAACGATACATTTAAATGATATTTTCAAAACATACAAATGATATTTTTTAGAGAGCTAATAAGGGTCTGAGCAAAAATAAATAAAAAACTAACCAGCGAACCAGACCCGACCAAATTAAAGAATTGCTAAAAATAACATTAGTGGGAATTGAACCCCCAACCTCATGTCTAAAATGTTGCAGTAAACTAATTAATAAAGTTATGAGCATTTTCTTTGCATGATTGATAAAATGGACGATTGAGAATTTTTATCTTCAAGAATATTATTATTTTAATTCCACCTTTTTGATGGGATAAGAATTAAGTAAAATTAGTTTAAATAATAAAAATAATCAAAGTCGACCTTGAAATATCCCAAACTTTTAATCCAGCAAAGTAAACGAGATATTAATCTTACTATTTTTATATATCAAAACTAATGTTTCAAAGTAAACATCTCCTTATACTATTAATGTTATTTATAAGGCATTTACATAGTATTTATCAGACGGGATCCTTTGTCTCTAAATGTAGTGTGTATCACTGTACACCATTTTTAATTTCTTTATTTTATAATTATTTTTTATTAAAATAAAAATTGCTATTATATTATGAAGTCTAATTAATATGTATCACTAAAAATTGGATTTTAAAAAATTATATATCCTAACTTTGAATTAATAAACTCAAATAATTTATTATTAATTCAAATAAATATAAAAAATAATTATAAATCTTAATTAGATAAGTGAACCCTTGTTAATTATTTTTATATTATATTAAAATATAATAAATTAAAATTAAATAATAAATAATTCAAAATTATAAAAAAAATTAAAAATGGTACACACTAGTGGTGCCGCCGGTTCAGGAACCGCCGGTTCCGGGCCCGAACCGGCGGTTCAGGGTCAGGAATCCGGCGAACCTGAACCGGCCCGGATGATATTAAAAGGGCCGGTTTTCTGACCCTGAACCGGCGGTTCCGGTTCGGGCCGAGAACCGGCGGTTCAAGGGCCGAAAACCGGCGGTTCCGGGCTTTTTCGTTTTTTTTTTTTAATTTATTTTTGTATTCTTTTTTATGAAATTAAATGATTTGTGATGAAATTTCAAAATTCCAATTCAACTTAAATCTTAAAATATATAATATAAATGACTTGTGTAGAAAATTTAATGATTGTGATGAAATTAAATGATTTATGTCATATTTTTTTTTCTTTTTATGCAATTAAATGATTTATGTCATATTTTAAAATTAAATGACTTGTGTTGAAAATTTATATTTTATGAAATTAAATGATTGTGAATTTGTGAAGAAATTTCTAAATTTTAATTCAACTTTAAATAAAAATTATAAACATGTGTTGAAATCGAAAATATAAACATGTAATAGTTTTTATGTCATATTTTTAAATTAAATGACTTGTGTTGAAAATGTATATTTTATGAAATTAAATGATTTGTGATGAAATTTCCAAATTTTAATTCAACTTACAATATAAAATATAAACATGTAATATCTTTTATGTCATATTTTAAAATTAAATGACTTGTTGAAAATTTATATTTTATAAACATGACAATTAATATATTTTTTACATAATATTTTGTTATGTCATCTTAATTCTTTAGTAATGCTTGTGCTTTTTTATTATTATTATTAAATGACTTGTGTTGAAAATTGAAATACAATAAAAGTACAATAATTCTAACACATTGAGTCATTGACAATCAAAATAATGCATAAAACTTGAATTTATTCTATGTATACAAAAAATATTATAAGGATACAAATTACAATCTTAAAAATTGAATAAGTAAACAAACTAACACTAACTAAATAACTAATTCATTACAAGTTTACAATAAATTCCGAAAGAGAGTTGTCTAACAGGGGGGGAAAAATTTTTTAAAAATTAAGGGCTTGAGCTCAATTTTAATATAAATATTAAAATTGAGTGGCCTACGTATCTTCATTGAATAATGAAGAATCAAAGCCCACGTAGTTCTTTTACCTTAACTTACCTAATCGTAGTCCTCGCCGGGCTCGGATCGTTCGGACTCGGTGAATTCATCGTTTGGGCTCTCGTCGGCTTGATCCCATTCATTCTCTTGTTGGCGCAACTCGGCTTTGGACCAATCATCTAGCAACATGGTGGCCTCCATGTTTCGAGGATCCATGGTGCTTCTTCTTTCGTCCAAGACAAGCCCACCAACGCTAAATGCTTGCTCGACGGAGACCGTGGAGGCCGGGACCGCGAATAACTACTTGGCCATGGTGGCGAGTATGGGATATTCGCTCTCGTGGGAGGACCACCATCTCAAGACGTCAAATTGTATACCACCTACAGGCTTGAAAGCAAATGTACTAGACAAATATATATCTAGCTCGTTAGTAGTATAGCTCCTTTGTGTATTCATAAATGAATAAGCGGCTTGAGCCCATTCGTTTTGATCAAAACTACTTCCTAAGGTGGAGGAGCCATATTGACCTTGTGAACTAGAAGTGCCACTTGAAGAGTATGAGGGGTTTGCAAGAATATATTTTTGTTCGTAGTCATTAAACAAAATTCTAAGTGTGTTATCTATTCTATGTTTAATATCATCTAAGTTGGGAAGGTACCATTCTAGGATTTCATTGTTTCCTAATCTTGACTCATAGATTTCTCTAAAGGCACCATAATAAATTTCTAATAGACGATAAACACCACCAATTTTCATAGAAGGATCTAAAATCTTAGCAATTAAAAAAACATCGGGAATTTCAAGAAAATATTTAAGCCACTTAATGATCATTTGATATGATACATCCTTCAAATCGTTTCTTTTATAACAATCATTTAAAGCAATACCAATAAACATGCAATGTTCTAAAACTTTAATACTAGTACAATAATAAACACCGGATAAATCCGTGGTAGCATTTTGAAAAACCTTTAAAAGTTGAAATAAACTACCACATTGTTTCCAATAAGTGGGCAATAAAAGCAAGTTAGCCTCGGGAGTTACTCTAAAAAAATCACATAGATGCTCAATATGTTCCATGGTAGATGCAAGCATGCCAAATGTTGAATTCCAACGTGTAGAAATATCTTTAACAAAATTTGTATATCGAATTTTTTTGTGACGACAATATTTTTGCCATTTTTTGCCAATAGCGGCTTTTCTATGCAACATATTAACGGCTTGTCTAATGGGATCAACAGCATTATTAATAAGAGTATAAGCATCTTGTACACATCTATTTAAAATATGACAAATACAACGAGCATGAAAATACCTACCTTCAAAAGAGGGTGCGCACGCGGCTTGTAACTCGGGAATGGAGGCGGTGTTGGCGGATGCATTATCAAATCCAACCGAAAATATCTTGTTTAAAATGCGATACTCATTTAACACAGAAACAATCAATTGAGCAATATTAGTAGCATTATGTGTTTCATTGAAATCTCTAAATGCAATTAAACGTTTTTGAATTAACCAACATTCGTCAACCCAATGACAAGTAATACCCATATAAGAATATCTTTGGAAAGAATCACTCCATATGTCGGAACATATAGAAAAATTTTGCTTTAAATTCTTAAAATGTTTTCGTAAATCACGTTTTCTTTCTTCGGCTTGTCGCCTAATATTTTTGCACATAGAAGTTCGACCAATTTTTTTGGCGGCCGGATTATAAGCATTTTTCATAGTATGTTCAAAAGTAAATTTATCGGCATGCATAAAAGGCAAATGCTCCATTGAAACATAACGAGCCATGTAATCTCGAGCATTTTGTTGGTCATATTTCCATAAAACATTACCTTGTTCATTACCTTGTCGTTCGAAAGCTTCGGGATGTAGTTGAGTTTGAGTTGTATGGATTCCAAACTCGACAGTGTGTTGCGCTGTCATGTGCCTTATGAGGGTGCCATAACCCCCTCCCGCTTTCCATTGATAAGTAGCGTTGCAATAGTTGCAATAGGCAATGAACCTCTCGGGAGCATTTGGAGCATCATTTGGATGTGGTGGAGCGGGTTCCCTCCTAAAATGTTTTATGAAAATGTTAGAAGAAAGTGTTTTACTCTTACCCTTACCCTTACCTCTAGTGGGAGGGATTTCCTCCTCAACGTTGTGACGTGCTTGGTCGGCTTCCTCCTCCGCCTCTTGTTGTCGAACTCTACGTGCATATTCTTCATCCTCCGCTTCTTGAAGTTGTCTAGCATATGCTTCATCGGCAGCCTCCCGGCGTTCGCCGAATGGTCCTCGTTCAACTGGAATTTTCACCCTTCTCCTAGAGGATGATGATGGTACTTGAACATTTTGAGTAAACTCGGGAGAAGTGGGAGTGCTATCAATATCTTCTTCGTGGTCGACATTGATAGACTTGTCACGGTTACCACGACCATGAGACATGATAACAAATAAACAAGTAGAGAAGAGAATATAGATAATAGAGGTTAGAGAATAATAAGCAAGAACAATAAAGTAAATGAGCAAGTGAGTGTAGTGATAGTGTAATTGAAATATATAATATAGTATAGTATAGTATAGTATTTAGTACTTAATAGTAGTACTAGTAGTAATATAATGTAAAGCAAGAACAATAAATTAAAGGAGCAAGTGAGTGTAGTGATATTGTAATTGAAATATATAGTATAGTATTTATTACTTAATAGTAGTACTAGTAATAATATAATGTAAAGCAAGAACAATAAATTAAAGGAGCAAGTGAGTGTAGTGATAGTGTAATTGAAATATATAGTATAGTATAGTATTTAGTACTTAATAGTAGTACTAGTAGTAATATAATGTAAAGCAAGAACAATAAAGTAAAGCAATTGAATAAACAAGAGAATAGCTAAAGAATTATAGAGCAAGAGCAAGAGCAATAGCACATAAAGAATGGAGGAGAATTAGAAGTAGAAGAGAGGAGAGTGTAGAATTGTTAATACAATGGAGTGATTTTGAAGGTGGAAGAAGGGGGGTATTTATAGATAAAATTGGGTGGGGGAAAATGTGAATTAGATAAAATTATGTGGGGAAAAGTATAATTATAATGTTGAAAAAATAAAATAAAAAACAAAAGCAAACATTTGAATTTTGAATTAAAGTGCATGTATGGATTGGATTTGGGAATGGCCGGTCAAGGGCTAGGCAGCCTAGGCCTGCCGCGCTACCCCCTGCTGCCCCCCCTGCCGCACAGCCGCATGCCAGCCAGCCCACCAGCAGCCTGCTCTCCTCGGTTTCAGCGCCTGAACCGGCGGTTCCGGGCCTAACCGGCGGGCCAGACCGGCGGTTCAGGTTTGGGGGAAATTCGAACCTTAACCGGCCCGGATAACTGGCGGTTCGGCCCTGAACCGGCCCGTCGGTCAACGGTCCGGGCCGGAACCGTTGACCGGCGGGCCGGTTCAGGGTCGAACCGCCGGTTCCGGGCGGCCCTTGGCAGCACTAGTACACACTACATTTGGGATCTGACCGCACTATGCTAAGCTATGTACAAGAAACGAGTTCCATTTCTTTTGGGGTTTTAGTTTCTTTCTTGCTTTCTATTTTCACTTCTTCGATTCTTAGTATCCTTAATTGATACTAATTGCCAAGTTCGAAATTGTCAAGTACTATCAAACAAAATGATTAGGTATTTTGGTTTTAGGATTTTGACAACAACCACGCACGTGCTTCAGGAAATGTTTATTTATTTATGAAGAAAAAAGTAGTCCCGCGCGTACATCATTTGAGTTTGAATCTATGAATGTCATCCTTATCATCTAAAATTTTACTACGTGTTAGAAAAGTTCGACGCATCCAAGTCCTTCAACAACACAATTTCACAGCTTTTTCTCTTCCAATCTAAACAATTCTTCAGAAACAGAAAACAAGATGCATAATGATATATGTTTCCCATTTCTTAAACAAACTTTATAATACAGAAACATTTTATCGAGAAAAATACATACCGTTGTAAGTATTATTCAATTAATTTGAATATATATATGTATTCACCTTTAGGGGTATAAACGAACCAAGCCGTTCACGAACTATTCGGGGCTCAGCTCGCAAAAAGCTCGTTTGAAATTCGTTCGATTTTTAAACGAGCCGAAGTCGAGCCTGAATCCGAGCTCGATAAAATTATCGAGCCGAACTCGAGCCTGTGCATGTTCGGCTCGAACCTATTCGTGAGCCTATTCACGAATAGGCTCGCGAATATGTTTGCGAATAAGCTCACGAATAGGTTCACGAATATGTTCGCGAATAGGTTGGCGAATAGGTTCATTAAATAATAATTTTATATATTTTATTTGTTAAATATTTTTTAAATAATAAAAATAATACTCATAATTAAAAAAAAAATTACTACTAACTTGATAAATTATCTATTTGTTAAAAATAAATTATAAATTATGATTCATAAATAGTCTAGTAATATATGAACAAATATAATTTTTTTATTTTAATGAAACCTTAATATATAAATAATTCGAACCGAGCTCGAATTCGAGCCGAGCTCGAGCTTGAGATAAATGAATAATTAACGAGCCGAATTCGAACCAAACTCGAGCTTGGTATTATATAAGCGAGCTGAGCTCGAGCTCATTTTTAGGCTCGAATTCGAGCTCGAGCCGAACTCGAGCCGAACCAAATATTCACGAACCGAGCCTGGAGGTATTCGGCTCGGCTCGGTTCGTATACAGTCACCTTGAAATGCAAGGCTATTTAGATTCCTGGAATACTATTAATTAAATATTATTTTCTCTGTTCTTCAAATAACTTTTTAGGACAGAGTCCCTATTTCGGGTTCCCAACTTTAGTTTTAAGTTCTATAACTTTTATTTTTCATTGTTTTTCAGTTTTTAGAGCTTGGATTGGATTTCTGCAAGGATTGAAGATTGAAGATCATTCTTTAAGTTTTATATAATTCAGTTCTTTCAATTGCTGTCTTTTTAATTATGTTTCTGTTTTCTTT